>NC_064850.1:3632500-3792500 GCF_024139225.1 Suncus etruscus | reverse complement strand
GGAAATTTCTGGTTTTGTTCCTATTCCCTCCAGATACACCAATAACGCCCCATGGCATTGATCCTTGTTTGCATAGACACACTAAAATGGGAAAACACCATACATACAGATAAGTTCTTATCTAATAAATCTCAGTACAATGTACCTTACACCCTGAACATTGATATAATGACCTGGCACAGGCCTCAGAAGAATGGGCATCCTCCATTCACGCCAGAACCAGGCAAGCTATCTACGAAACATCCAAGGTCTTTTATAGCAACAGCTGGAAGCAGTCCTCTACCAGAAAGACACTACCAAGGGTCTGACATCGACCTCTTAAAAAGAGACTTTCGTTTATACTGAGAAGACTTGACAGCAACAATGACCTGCTCTACAGGACATGGTTCTCTCTAGTGCCCCTTAAGTGTGAGGTGAAATGAGAGGATGCTCTGCACCATCCTGACTGCAATATGGGATATGCAGACTCCAGGATCTTTAATACAGAAGCATGATACCAACAACAGAGACTATGTGAGGAATGGAGGTGTATTGCCACTACAGACGATGACTTGAATTGGACAAACTAATTTGCCTGGAGCCTAGGGTCAGTCCTGTGCCAGGAAACTTCAGGGGTAGGGTCTCCTTGTATTTAGACCATAATTTGTCTTTCCATGTCCCTTATGTTTTGGTGGGCCTATGCAAACAAATGCCACTTTAATACCATTTTTTACTATGTTCCCTTGACTCCAATCCTTAAGAAAAACAAGCCACTAAAACTTTTGAGGTTAACTTAAACTAGTTAGCATGTGCATGGAACTAGAGAAATGTACTTTGCCCTCAATGTTTAAGGAGCTACATAAGTCTAATGTCTTTAGATTATATTGTGTGCTGCTAAGAAATAGTATGTACTACAACTGGGGATTTGAGGGACAAAGTAATTGTATTGTACATGGGTTCAGTTTTGTTTTTCTTAATGTTCTTTGGCTGAAAGTTCAAGGCTGGGATATCATCGATGGGACTACCGAGAATTCTGTTTATGGGTGATTGGGCTTCCACTGTAACTTTACCCTGTCCTCTTTCTTTGCATCTTTGTTGTCATAATTAAAATAAAAAAATAAAAATTGAAAAAAAATGTTTTATCTTAAAAACAAAAACTAGGGGGCTGGAGAGATAGCATGGAGGTAAGGCGTTTGCCTTTCATGCGGAAGGTCATTGGTTTGAATCCTGGCATCCCATATGGTCCCCCGAGCCTGCCAGGAGCAATTTCTGAGTGTGTAACCCCTGAGCACTGCTGGGTGTGACCCAAAAACAAAAAAAAATTAAAAAAAAACCCAAAAAGCAAACAAAAAAAATCTAGGGTTCAAATAGATAGCATAGCAAATAGGATGCTTATCTTGTATGTAGTGTTTGATTTCTAGCATCTCATATGGTGCACCGTACTTTGCTAGAAGTAAACCCTGAGCACAGGAAGCTCTGAATACTGCTGTGTATAACAAAAAATTAAATCCCACAAAAATTTAATAATAAGAAAAATAATTAGCACATTACTAA
Organism: Suncus etruscus; assembly: GCF_024139225.1. Classification (NCBI taxonomy): domain Eukaryota; kingdom Metazoa; phylum Chordata; class Mammalia; order Eulipotyphla; family Soricidae; genus Suncus; species Suncus etruscus. Next base: position 3,790,967 of record NC_064850.1, on the reverse strand, counting down.
GATATTTTTGACATGAAAACTATTATCTTCCACCCTACCAGCCCACCATGCCCCTGTACATTAATATTGCTCAGAGAAGCCAATACTTTATGCCAAAAAGCAGAACAAAAACACAAAGACTTTGTGTTTTGTTTGTTTGTTTTTGAGAATTAGTGAGATCTAGAGGACCTCCTAGGAGCCCTATAGTTGGTGATGAAATTTCAATATGTAAAATAGTATTCCAGCTATTATTATTCAAAGGGTTACCTGGAGATTGACACAGTGAATAAATAAAATTCCCCGCATTGGATCATTAGTGTGAAGAAATGAATCTGAAAAATGAATACGAGGTGGGGGGAGGTGATAGAGAGAGACACACAGATAGAGAAAAGAGACAGAGATTGGCAGAAGGTTGGGGAGAAGATTAAAACCACAAATATCAAGCAGTGAGAGTTTGAGAAAAACAGTGGCATTTGATTTCTCACAACCAAACCTGGATGTTAGAAGCATTTGGGGTCAAGTTATTGAACTTCTTGCAAAGCTATACATTTTCATCTTAGTACCGCTTTCGCTGTATTTTACAAATTCTGATTAATTTGTGCCTTCATTCTCATTTGTTTCCAGGAAGGTTTTGATTTCCTCTGTGATTTCATCTCTGACCCATTGTTACAGTTGCATTGTAGCATTTTCTACATACTCTGTTGGGGTGCATTGACCAGAAGTATGCGGCTGCTCTACTCAACTTTGCAGCTGCACTCTTCTGGCTCTGTCCTTGAGGGTGGGGTCCACTTACCTGGGGTGCCATGCTTTCCAGGCAGGTGCTGTCAAACAGACTCCCCTTTTTGTCCACATTATTGAACTTCTTTTTTGTTTTTGTTTTTTGTTTTTTGTTTTTTTTGGCCATACCCGGTGGTGCTCAGGGGTTACTCCTGGCTGTCTGCTCAGAAATAGCTCCTGGCAGGCACGGGGGACCCTATGGGACACCAGGATTCGAACCAACTACCTTAGGTCCTGGATCGGCTGCTTGCAAGGCAAACACCACTGTGCTATCTCTCCGGGCCCTCATCATTGAACTTCTGAGGAAAAAAACGTCAAACTCAGTCCTAAGGTTCATGCATTGACAATCTATAGTCTTTCCATAGAACGCACTAATCCCTGAGAAGACCTATTAGTATTTATAGTTGCAGCCACCCTTCACCAGTATTGATCATGTTTTACTGATCAACAAAAAGTGCAAATCCATAATTCTATGTGTAAAGTTTGCCTGGCACAAATTTCTCCTATATTAAAAAGGTGGGAAGCAAAAGGAAAACAATTGGAAGTACTATTAGAAACTAGCTTATAAGTACTTATTTTTAACAGAAGCTCATCAGAGAAATTCTTTTTTGCTCTCTTTTTTATGGGTATAGTTGTATTTCTATTTTTTTTTAATAATTTTTTTATTTTGAATTATGAGAACAAAAGATGCAAAGAAAGAGGATAAGGTAAAGTTACAGTGGAAGGACAATCACCCATAACATAATTATCAGAAGAAGTCCCCTTGCTGATATCTTAACTTTGAACTTTCACCAAAGAAAGTTAAGATAAATAAAACAGAATCCATGTGCAATTACTTTGTCCCTCAAGTCTCCAGATTGTGGCACATTATAATATTTCTTAACAGCACACAAGGCAATCTAAAGCCATCAAACTTACGTAACTCCTTAAACATTAGAGGCATAGTATTTTTTACATTTCCATGTACATGCATATTAGCTTAAGTTAACCTCAAATTTTAAGTGGGTGCGTTTTAAGGATTAGAGTCAAAGGAGCACAGTAAAAACGGTGTTAGAGTGGCAATTGTTGTTTGCATAGGCCCACCAAAATATGAGAGGCATGGAAAGGAATAACCTTGGCCTAAATACAAAGAGATCCTACCCCTGAAGTTTCCTGGCATAAGACCAGCTCTAGGCCTCAGGAAAGTTATCGTTCGATCCAAGACTTTGTCTGTAGTGCCAACACACTTTTCACACAGTCTCTGTTGTTGGTCTCGTGTTTCTGTATTAAAGATTCTAGAATCTGCATGTCCTACATTGAAGTCATGATGTGGAGTGCCTTCTCGTTTCACCTCACCATGAAAGGGCAATGCAGGAAGCCCTTTCCTGTAAGCAGGTTGTTGTTGTTAAGTCTTCTCAGTGTTAAGGGAAGTCTCTTTTGAGCAGGACGATGTCTGAGCAGTGGTAGGGTCTTCCGTGGTAGAGGATTGCTTCCAGGTGATGTTATAGACAAACCTCACAATTAAGGGGCAATACAGCAAGCCCTGTCCAGTAAGCAGGTCTTTGTTCTTGTTGTCTTCTCAGTGTTAAGGGGTGTTTCTTTTGAGTAGATGTCAGAGCAGCTGTAGGGTCTTTCCTGGTACAGGAATGCCACCAGGTGATGTTATATACAACCTTGGATGTTTTGTAAATGTCTTCTGTAGATCAAGGGGTGAATGGAGAATGTCCATTCTTCTGAGGCCTGTGCCAGGTCTTTATGTCAATGTTCAGGGTGTAAGGTCTCATTGCACTACAAGATTTTTATTAGATAAGAACTTATTGGTATGTATAGTATTTTTCCATGTTAGTGTGCCTACGCAAACAAGATATAAAGCCACGTGGTGCTATCAGATATATGGGGGCATTAGAACATTTCCAACAAGACCCATGACTTGGTTCAAACATAAGTATTAAACTGAGGGATTCTTTCACACCAAATTCCATATTGAGCAGTTCACAAAGAGAAGATAAAAAACATGGGGGGGGGGAATCATCACTGTATAAGAAAGTATTTAGCAAAAGTTATAGCCGTCAAAGAAAACACCCATAAAATGTTGAAAAGATATGTGTCCTTTTTATGCCTTTTAAAATAGTTGGGTGGGTGTTAACTCTAGGGCACCACTTTGGTCTGTGACTTAGGACTCAACAGTACTTAAGTTAGAAAGGGTATAAAAGGAGTAATGATGATAGGAGTTAAAGAAGTTAAAGAGAAATATGAACTTATGAAGGGGTATGCAAAAGGGCAGAGTAAAAAGTAGACATTCTGCATACATAAAAACATAATTCAATGATAGTGAGTACTATTAAAGTTTCTTGTGAGAGTACTATTACAGTTTCTTGTGAGAGTACTATTAATGTTTCTTGTGAGAGTACTATTAATGTTTCTTGTGAGAGTACTATTAATGTTTCTTGTGAGAGTACTATTAATGTTTCTTGTGAGAGTACTATTAATGTTTCTTGTGAGAGTACTATTAATGTTTCTATCGCCCCCGCGCGATTTTGAAAATGTAGACTGGACAGAGATTACCAGTGCCAGCCAAACCTCCTCCTGCTAGACTCCCGGCTCCCAGGAAGGAGAGATCCTTCAAGAAGCTGGGAGACCAGAAGCTCAGAGCCCCACCCGGACCCTCCCTAAGGAGCCGCATGGATGGTGGGGGGAGGCCTAGGGTACCTTCAAGCTCCACCAAGGGACCCAACTCACCGGCCTGCCCAGGCGTGTGGCCCGGGGAAGCCCTGGAGATCTGGAGCAAGGTGGCAGAGGGGTGCTGGGGTTACCCAAGTCCCGCACCCCCCCTAGGCCTGGCCAAGCAGGCCTCCGGCATGGCGGGGGCCTGCCAAACCTCCTCCTGCTAGACTCCCGGCTCCCAGGAAGGAGAGATCCTTCAAGAAGCTGGGAGACCAGAAGCTCAGAGCCCCACCCGGACCCTCCCTAAGGAGCCGCATGGATGGTGCGGGGAGGCCTAGGGCACCTTCAAGCTCCACCAAGGGACCCAACTCACCGGCCTGCCCAGGCGTGTGGCCCGGGGAAGCCCTGGAGATCTGGAGCAAGGCGGCAGAGGGGTGCTGGGGTTACCCAAGTCCCGCACCCCCCCCTAGGCCTGGCCAAGCAGGCCTCCGGCATGGCGGGGGCCTGCCAAACCTCCTCCTGCTAGACTCCCGGCTCCCAGGAAGGTGTATTTCTATTTTATAAATAAATTTATTCATTGACTCACCATAATATACACAGTTAGAAAGTTGTTGATTGAGTTCCGGTCATGCGATGCACAGCACCCTTCACCTGTGCACATTTCCCACCACCAATGTCCCATTTGCTCCCCATCTTCCCCCCTGCCTATCTTTGGGGCAGATAGTTTTCTTCTCTCTTTCTCTCGCTCACTACTTCCTTTTCTCTGTTAGAAACTCTGGTTTACAATATTGTTATTAAAGGGTTATCATGCATAGAAGTTTATCTCCTTTCAGCACCCTTGTCTATGTTTCATAGCTGATGGCAGAAGAAATGTTTCTGTGCTAAGACATGAATTTGTAGACAAACCTGCTAGGATTTCATTGAGCATAGGAAAATCTAAGTCCAGATTTACACACACATTTAGTTGAAAATTCTTTTAATAAAATGAATGAGAACAAAATTTTTAAAAGTTAAAATAGCAAACACAACACGGAGGAATACATAAACGTATTTTAACTCCCTTACTGTTTGGGGAAAAAAAATTGTATGTCTTCTGGGCCCAGGAAGAAAAGACAGCTGACACAGTGTCTGAAGGTGACAGTTTCTTGTGAAAGTTTACAATATGCCTGCGGCTCAATCTTTGTGAGGGCTCGGGAGCTCTGGTTATAAAAGTCAGCCCATGGCAAACCTTGAAACAAGAAGTCTAAAAAAGGTTTGATAACTAATAAACTCAAAGGAATTTGCCAGTTCCTGTGGTAGTCAGGGCTATCTTAGGGTGGGGTGGGATAAAACCCACTTTTAATTTTTAATTTCTTTGGAGGCATGAATGCACCATAGAATTGGCCAGGGGATGGGCTTCCAGAGGTACGTTCAATGACACTGGGGGACAGGAAGAAAATGCTGGGATAAAACATACTAGACACTTGTCCCTGACTTTTTTTTATATCACTCACTAATGCAGACTTAACCTTTAATATCCTTTATACATTTCACTTCTTTTTTCGTTTTAATTAATTTCTATAATTATTATGTTTAACTTATTATGCCTTTTGATTATTTTTATTACATTTATCAGAACATTTTTTTTTTAGGTCACACCCGGCAGCGCTCAGGTGTTACTCCTGGCTCCACACTCAGAAATCACTCCTGGCAGGCTCGGGGGACCATATGGGATGCCGGGATTCAAACCAATGACCTTCTGCATGAAAGGCAAATGCCTTACCTCCATGCTATCTCTCTGGCCCCTTATCAGAACATTTTAACCTGAGATGTGCTCTTTTAGGTCCTTTAGAATTTTATAACTGTATTTTTTATTTGTCATTAGAAAGTACAAAATGACACCTCTTTTTTGAATGTGCTTATCTAAGTATTGGGGGCTCTATCTCAGGAATTGTTGAAATGAATTCCTTTTCTTCAGGAGGCATATTTTTGTAGATAGATGTAGATAGTCCCTGAAGTCTTTTCAAAGAGTTTCCTGTCCAAGGACAAGTCTCAGTTCCTGTTTCACACTTGGAACTGGATCTTGGACTAATCACTTATTTTTTTATTTTTAAGGTTTGTTTGTTTGTTTGTTTTTGGGCCACACCCTGTGATGCTCAGGGGTTACTCCTGGCTGTGTGTTCAGAAATAGCTCCTGGCTTGGGGGACCATATGGGAGGCCGGGGGATCGAACCGAGGTCCGTCCTAGGCCAGCGAGGGCAAGGCAGACATCTTACCACTTGCGCCACTGCTCAGGCCCCTGGATCTTGGACTAATCACTTTAAGGTTATAGGATGGACATTTCAGCCACTACTAGAAGCTGATTCTTTACATTAGTGCAAATTGCATTACACTCATGGCAGTTAAGACCTTTCTAGTCATTGCTGAGACTCATTCCTAGCTGAATGCAGAGTAAAACTTGGATAAAGTTCCTACTCTGTCTTTACCACAGTCCCATGTGGGTTCTTGCCTGAGCTGAGATGGTGCTTCAAAGCTTGATGACACAGAAACTTTATGCCCTCTAATCCATACAACTGGAGGGAGTCGTCTGTATGGTATTTGTACACATCTACCTGAGAAGCTTTGTAAACAGATGATAAGAAGTGCAGAACATCTATAAAACAGAGTATCCCCATTATTTAAGTGGAAGTCTATGGTTCAGTGAGAACAAAAATCCTGACAAAATAAAATCAATACCAACTTTGGTTGAAACATCTGTACAAAATGTTTTGGTTTACAAAATCTGGGAAAAGTATTTGAAAACCAGCCAGTCTTGGAGAGCCAGTCAGTTTATACTTTGATGGTATAAAACCACTTTACATAATAATTTACTCAAGGATTTAAAACAGAGGGAAGGTCCTGAGACCAAATGGAAGCATGATTTGAGTAAACTGCACATGGATCACAGGCTCAAAAATTTTGGTCATGGGCTTACTGGAAACTAGGAAATAGAGATGATCATAATAAAGACTGTTTATTGATTCTCTTCCACTCCTTTTAAATAGTTTCTTAATTCCATCGCTTATAATAGAGTTCACAGGTGAACTAATTTCACTTTTGCAAAACAATCCCCCTCCCCCCCCTTTTTTTTTTTTGTCAACTATGACTGTGTTCAGTGCTTGATTGTGCTAGGTTTTCCTCTGGTTGGTGCTTAAGATACGATATGCACTTGAACCAGGTTGGCCATGTGCTGGGTAAACACCTTACCTGCTATCCTATTTCTTTGGCTCCAACAAGGCTTCATGTTTGTGTAGGCAACTTCAAGTTATATGGTATAACAGGATAGGCCTTTGTTTTCCATTGCAAGAGCAACTATATATAGATGTTAACCATGGATTTTATTATTAATGACTCCTGAAAATTAATTCAATATCAATAGGTGATATCTGGACATATATATTATATTCAGCAATAAAAGGGATAAAATAATTATATATACATAGCACTGGGAGAAATAGCATGTAAAACCCTAGCTTATCTGATCTTCCTTAATCTTATTATATACAATCTCTAATCATCATCCTTTTAAGTGAAAAATGAATGTCCAATGTCAAAAAAGATTTCTATAATAAATTATATATATTATATTATCTATTATATACATGCATAATATATAATAAACATGCATATTTATATATAATAAATATACATGTATTTATATTATATTATAAATTTATTATATTCCTATAATAAATTATACAACATTATTATAAATAATATATTATCCCTATAATAACCTTTATAATATGAGAAAGGAGCCAAATTCTTACTGATAATTCATCAGTGAGTGAGTATAGAAGGGCTCAAAAATATTTATATGAAGGGTTGGAGTTATAGTACAGCAGGTAGGGCATTTTCCTTGTAGGTGGCAGACCCAGGCTCAATCCATATTGTTCCCTAAACACTTCTAGGAGTAATTTCTGAGCGCAGAGCCAGGAGTAAACCTCTGAGTGTCACTGCTATGGCCCCCAAAATTTCAAAAATTATTTATAAATGTCAAAGTTAAGAGAAACATTTATCTGACATATTTGGATTATTCAGAAGAGACTTTGAACCTCTGTGAGAAGAATCATAAAATAGAAAATAATTTTAAAGAGTTAGAGCTTTAGCATGTATTAACAATATATATCTAACTTTCTATAAGTTCAAACATTAAATTTTTTTTTAATTTTTATTGTGACCAAAGTGCATTACAAATCTTTCACTTCATCATTTATGGTACATAGTGACAATGAATGAGAGCATTCCCACCACCAGTGCTGTCCTCCCTCCGTCCCCATTCCCAGCATGCATCCCACACCTCCCTCCTCTACCCCCCAGTATGCCAGTGCAACTGGTCTCCACTTTATAGTTTGTTGTAGATTGAGCATCCATTCCACCGTCATTGGAGATAAAAAGGATAAGAAAAAGGGGAGAAAAAAAATTTGGTGACAACTACCAAAAAAAGAAAGGAGAAAAGAAAAAAAAAGAAAAATGGAAGAAAAAAGAAAAAATGGACCCGGAAAATAAAAATAAAAATAAATCTCTAAATAATAACCACAAGTGTGAAAAAGAAAGAGAAAAGTGAAACATTAAATTTTTGAATGGATTAGGGAGATGGGTCTAGAGGTCAAGCACATGCCTGAAACCTGTGATGTCACAATTAAATCCCTGAGTTCAACTATATGTCTCCCTGATAGGTGAGACTCCAATAGATTTTTAATGTAAAAGCTATGATGAACTAGAATATAAGTTTTTATTTAATTTCATAACCTATTCATGTAGCTATAAGATAAAGGGATGAATTATACATCACCATATAATTTCTATTCTATTGTTTTCACTAACCGATAATTTTATGGCATTTTCCATGTCACCAAATATTATTTAAGGAAGCCATATTTTGTATTAAGGCACCATGATTTAAAGTCATTTATAATTGAGTTTTAGGCATACAATGTTCCAGCACTAATGTCAACTTCCCTTAAGGACATCATTTTTATGGGTGCATAATATTTCTTTGAGTGTCTACCAGTGGCCCTTAAACTATGGCCCGCAGGCCAATATTGTATTTGTATCTATTTTGTTTCTTCATTGCAAAATAAGACATATGCAGTGTGCATAAGAATTCGTTCCTAAGTTTTGTTTTTACTAGAGTCAGACCCTCCAATGGTCTGAGGGACAGTGAACTGGCCTCCTGTTTAAAAAGCATGAGGACCCCTGGAAAATGTACTCTCTTATTGTTGTTAAATTGACGCTCATTTTTATAAATGATTATGTACCACAAATAATCATATAATTCATATCTTTATGATTAGAATGTATTTTCATAATAGGAATTTTTATTCTTGTAAATTTTTTATTATAATGATATTTTTATTATATATAAAATGATAAAGTCCTTGTTTTGCGTCTATGCCTTGAGGTGCTTAGGTATATTCCTGGATTGGTGCTAAGGAGTTATTCCCAGTGGAATTTGGGGGACTAAGAAGTTTCAGGAATAAAACATGAATTTATTGCTCTCCTTTGAGTTTTCTACCCAATATATATATATATATCCAATATATATATATTGGTTTTTGGGCCACACCCAATGATGCTCAGGGGTTACTCCTGGCTATGTGCTCAGAAATCACTCCTGGCATGGGATGCCTGGGGATTGAACATGGCCCATCCTAAGTCAGCTGCATGCAAGGCAAATGCACCACCTCTCCAGCCCCAGGTTAGTATATTTTAATACAATGAGTAAAATTGCCATAGTATCACATAGCATTTGTTGTGGCCTAACATTACTGATATTTTTTTGACTAGATGATTTTTTGTGCAATATAGATTATGTCTATTGTGAAGTTATATATATTGTGCAATATAGATTATATGATACATTATCTATATATATTATATCACATCTACCTATAAAATGCCATTAATTCACCCCCTCTCAAATTTTGACAACCAAATTATTTATAGGCATTTCTAAACATTAGCTGGTATACAAAAATCACCTCCTGAATTGAAAAATAAGATGGAAGAATAAACTCTATTGTTTTTAGTGACATTTAAGGGGTTTTCTTTGTAGATTATTCTATTATCTGGAAATAGTGATAGTTTTGCTTTGTCTTTACCAGCTTAGATTTCTTTTTAATTTTGCTTTTTGGTTTCTTTTGTGGGGGAAATATAGTTGGTGGTGCGCAGGGCTTACTCCTAGGCTCTTTGCTTAGAGATCACTGCTAGAAGCCTCAGGAGATGAATAAGGTGCCTGGGATTAAACCTAGATTGGCTATGTGTATGGCAAGTCCCCTACTTCTTGTACTATATTGCCCCAACCTCCTACATTTATTTTTCTTGACTTATTTCTCTTGATCAAATTTCAATAATATAATAAATAATGGTAGTGAGGATGGATAAACTTAACTTTGCCATAAATGAAAGTTTTCTGTACTTTTATGGAGTATATTGATGTTAGCTGCAGAATTGTCATGTGTGACTTATTTTATCAAGGCATATTTTTCTATTACAATTTCATTGAATTTTAAGCTATATATTCTACTAGTTTCTTGGCAAATGTTTATTCTGCATATATAAATAAGATGTAATTTTTGGGGGGCCACACCCATTTGATGCTCAGGGGTCACTCCTGGCTAAGCGCTCAGAAATCGCCCCTGGCTTGGGGGGACCATATGGGACGCCGGGGGATCGAACTGTGGTCCTTCCTTGGCTAGTGCTTGCAAGGCTGACACCTTACCTCTAGCGCCACCTCACCGGCCCCAATAAGATGTAATTTTTATCCTTCTATTGATAATGTGGTATATTGATTTATTGATTTGCACATGTTATGCTATTCTTACATCCTTAGACTAAATCTAACTTAGATATAAAATATGATATTTTAATGTATTGTTGAATTTTGTTTACTAAGACCTCATTGAGAATATATGCTGCTAAATGTATGAGATATTGGTCTGTTCTCCTTTGTGTAAAATGTTATTTGGAATGTTAGTCAGACAAAATTTGTCTTAAAATATACTGTACCTTTAATTTTGGAAAATACATTTTAAAGTCTCTTCCAAAATTTGATAGGACTTATTGATGAAGCAATCAGGTTCTGGGATTTTGCTTTTTCAGAAACTTATGATTACTGTTTCAATTTCTTTTATTGTGGCTGATCTGTCTAGGCCTTTTTTCTCTCTTATTTTAGAAGACTGTTTGATCCTAAGAATTTGTTAAATCATCAAACTCATTGATATATATATAAATTACAATTTTAGTTTTTATGAATTCTTATACTTCTGTAGTATCTATTATATGTGTAAGCAAGTGTAAACAATGCTTAGGTAAAAATATGGTGGTCGGTAGTGGGGAAGGGAATGGAGGGCTGCTGGAAAGAATGTAGAGATAGTTCACAGGATAGTGATAGGAAGATTTAGAAACTTGGTGATAGGCATAATATTGTACCATACTTTTGAAAAGGTTGAAGGTTGTGCTTTTAAAACTTTTATAGTACTGTAAAAAATGTAACCTAGAAGAAAAAGAAAAAAAAAAAAGAATAGGGTTTAGGAGGATGTAACTCACAAGGCACGGATCTTTTGGTTCTCTTATCTTCCCAAATAAAAAAACTTTTGGGACCAGATATTGCTGAATAGTCATAGCGTGCAGAATATTCATAGAACTGGGAACTCCTACCCACCACAGATGTCTGTTCCTAGAGGCTGATTATACAATGATTAGACCAGAGACAATGGAAATCTGATGCAAGCAGCCCCAGATGCCAAACCACAGCATCTGCAGCCATCTGACCAAAGTGGTCAGATCCTGGTCAATGGCTGCCAGTTTCCCTAATTTTCACTAATTTCCAAATCATGATCAACGAAAAATAAACAAAAGATGCCCCCCTTCCCACCTCCCTTCTAAGGAGTCACATTAGCTACCTCTGCTAACGATCTCCAGATGGAGCACATCAAAAGTTCACTTTTTCCCCCACTATAGAATTTGTCTATTTCCTTTTAGTTATTTTTATTTTTTTGTTTGGGGACACCTGGAGGTGCTCTGGACTCACTCCTAGTTCTGTACTCAGGGATCACTTCTACTGGGTTTGAAGGACCAAATGGGGTGTCAGGGATTGAACCTTGGTCAGCCATGTATAAGGGGAGCACCCTATCTGCAGTACTGTAATTCCTGCCTTGTCCATTTTCTTTAAATGACTTTATCTCTCTGCTGAATGTAAGTAATGGAGGGTGACAACTTTGCAAGTAATAGCAAGCTCAGGATGAACAACACTTGCTTGCTCTCATTAAATCAAATGGCTTTAATTTATTTGTACATTTATTAGTTGGGCAAGAGATTGCCTTTATTAGTAGAACAACTTAAGTATTTAGGAGCCAAACATTCGGCATTCGATACAGCTATTAAAAAGCTGTTTGGGAAAGACATCTGCCCAGCATCTGGAGATGTTGGGGTCCTTGTTAAGCTGTAAATTTTTGGTGGTGGGGTGAATAATAAAGAGGAGAAGCTTACATAAGGGTAGAACCCTAGCTTTTATTCTGTTACTATCTATGCTAGCTAGAATGAATTTTAAGGATTTTTATTAGGCAAATTTGTTTATTGCATGAAGGTTGTATCTTGTGATGAGGACCTATATTTCAAAGAGAATATGGGCTTTAATAAATATTTCTGAAACCAGTTGGTATAAATTACTAATTGCCTCCACTTTTCCTCTATTTTATATGTAAATAAATTATAAGTCAAGTAGAGAGAATTATAGTACTCTTGCTTTTCCTGATCCTAGAAATCTTCTCCCAAACAGGAGGTTTTTTTTTTTTAAATTGACATTTGGGTCATATTGGGTCAATGTATTCAGTCTGTTCAGGTACCTTTCAGGAAATACAAGTCTTATAAACAACAGAATTTTATTCTTCTGGGAGTCCAAGATCTGGGAACAGGTTGGTAAAGTAAAGGCTTTCTATCTAACCAATACCCTCCTTGTATGTTCACAAATGGAATAGCTCTTTGCTTTTGTTTTCATAAGTGCTATTTTCACATCCCAAAGGTCACAAACTACCCATACAATTATTTGGGGGTTAGTATTTTAACATATGAAATTGAAGGACACTGACATTCAGATTATTGTGCCATGATTTTAGAACTCATTGAAGGGATTGCATCTAAACAAAGCCATTGACCATGCTTATGCACCTGGACCCAGTCCAATATTTACAATATAGGCTAGAAAACCCAAGTAACACCCTTAAAAAAACCCTAAATGATCTGTATGATAGTTTTTCCTAAATTCTCAATAAAGTATTAAGGTCATTGAAGCAGTTTATTGAGCACTGCATAAAGCCAAGTTTTGGGGAGAAACTGTCAGTTAGCTCATATGAGTTTTAGATAAATTGTATCTTACATAGAGGGACCATGATAATTACCTAGAGGCAGAATAAATTCCACCATAGAGAAAGGAACAATTTATTTGCACAGAAATAAATTACCTGAACATTCATATGGCAGAGTCTTTTCTCTGTTATATCAGTGTCAACACTTCCTTAATACTTCATACTCCATTAAAATATCACACTCAACACCTCTGACCAAAGTCTACTTCCCAGGAACAGAAATAAGGCAGCGAGCTGATTCCTAGGAATATACTTGTTTTTTCATGTATCCCTCCGGCTCTTTCCAGAACAGCTGGTCTATTAGACTTGCAATGGCCCATGGACCTGGAGACTAAAGCTGGAAACAAATACTTCCCAGAGTTTGGATGATCTTCTGGTGATGTGGTATGTGATGATTAGAAATGAAAATCTAATGAAGTTCTTTCTCAACAGATTCAAGACTGGGATATTTGCGATGGCAGTTACATCTCTCAAATTTACCTGGGATGTCCAAACACAGTTTATTTTCTTTCGTGTAAAGGTCTGGCTGTGCTGATATCCAGATTTTATTACCCAGGAAAGGGATGATTCCTTTAGGATACCTATTTTTCTTAACCTTTTCTTTTTCCACCTATTACTTCTCTTACCATTTTCTAGACCGGCTCAGACATTTCCAGTACACTCAGTGCTTGTGGTTTCCCCTGCACTCCATCTGCTGATGCTTCCAAGAGTACCTCAGTGGTGTATTTCTACTAGCATAAAGTTTTGTCATGATCCATTTTATTTGTCAATTTGACTGGGATTCAGGGTGACCAAATAGTTGGTTAAACATACTCGGTCTGTCTGTGTGAGATTAATATTAGATCATTAATATTGAATTATTGTTTTTTACCAATCATTAACAGGTCTTATGACATTCACTGAGGGCTTGAATAGAGCCAGGCTGCCTTTACTCTCTGAGTTGGAGCTCACAGTGATATAGATTTTTTTGATCTCAGGCCTTTGGTCTGGGACTGGAACTATACCCTCGGCTATCCTAATTGTTTCAGCTTGTGGGAAAGTTGACACTTTGCTGACTAATTTATTGGTCTTATTTCCATTTCTTAGTATATGTGATGCTAAACAAAGCAACTATTTCCACTTATTAAAAAAACTAGTTTTTTTTTTTTAATTTATGGCCATGCCCAGCTATACTCATGATTTACTTCTGACTCAGCTCATTAATCACTTCTTGCTGGACTTGGGAGACCATCTGAGGTTCCAGGTATCAAACTTGAGTCTGCTGCATGCAAGACAAGCATTCTCCCTCACTGTACTATCTCTCTCGCTGCTATTTTCATTTCTTCGTGTTTCCCCCCCACAAATAAAGTTGTTGACGATTAAGTTGCAGTCATACAATGTACAAGTGGTACTGGTAAACAACCTTCACCAGTGAACATTTCCTGCCACCAATGTCCCCAGTTTCCCTCCCATCCACATTCCCCTGCCTACCTCTGGGGCAAGCATTTTTCTACCTTTATTGAAATATGTAGTAGAAACAAATGGAAAGGCTGCTTTCAGAATTTTGTTTGTGTGTGTGGTTTTTGGGTCACACCCGGCAGTGCTCAGGGGTTATTCCTGGCTCCAGGCTCAGAAATTGCTCCTGGCAGGCACGGGGGACTATATGGGATGCCAGGATTCGAACCAATGACCTCCTGCATGAAAGACAAACGCCTTACCTCCATGCTATCTCTCCGGCCCGCTTTCAGAAATTTTTATAGCATACAAATTCCAATATGAATCTAAAAATGAAGACCGATATATTGGAAGTTGAGAAGTCAAATGGAAGTTTATAATACATTTTTGAAAAGGAATTTTTAAATTTTATTTTTTGGAACCAATGTGATTTACAAAGTCCTTCATATTTGGGTTTCAGACATACAATGAATCAGGGCCCATCCACTGTCATTGTTGACCTCCCTCCACCAACGTTCCCAGAATTCCCAGAGTGCAACCTATACCACTACCCTTTGCCCTGTGACCAGCTGGTATAACTAGCCTATTTTAAGTTTAGATGGTTATACTTTGGTTCTCTTGATTACATTGTTATTGACTTTGGCTAGTAGATTAGTTCTGTTCTTTTGTTTGTTTGTTTGTTTCCACCAATGCATCTGAGAATATTTGGTCATGGCCCCCATCCTTTCTTTTATTCTCCCTTTTTAATTTTATAGAAAAATGCAGAAATATGAGGTAAAACAAAGTAATTTGTGTTCCAAGGTTCTATGAAAAAGGCAGGGCCCCTATCTAAGAGATAAAAGGGTGTGGCTGTTTTTTTTGTATAGGCACAGCAAAAGTTGGGGAAAATAGAAAGAAAAACCTTTGGCTTAAAAACAGGGTGTTTCTACCCATGAAGCATCCTGCCATAAAACCAACTCCAGGCTCCAGGCATACTAAGTTTTCTAACCCCAAATTCTCTCTTCATGATTCCAGGAAAAGTTCTCCTCAATCACGGTTGTCACAGTCAGGCTTCAGTAATTAGTGATCTTGGTTTATGCACAGATCCTATGTTGAAGTCAGGGTGTCATGAAGCATTGTCTGGTTTCATCTCACTGTTAGAAGGTGAAGTAGGGGGGCCGGCGAGGTGGCGCTAGAGGTAAGGTGTCTGCCTTGCAAGCGCTAGCCAAGGAAAGGACCATGGTTCGATCCCCCGTGGTCCCATATGGTCCCCCCAAGCCAGGGGCAATTTCTGAGCGCGTAGCCAGGAGTAACCCCTGAGCATCTAACGGGTGTGGCCCGAAAAACAAATACAAAAAAAAAAAAAAAAAAAAAAGAAGGTGAAGTAGGTAAACCTGCCCTGAAAGCAAGTTATTGCTGTTTCCAATTCATCAATGTGTCACATGAGCCCACTCTGCAGCAAGTCAATGTCAGGGCAGCATTAGGGCCTTCCCTGGTAGAAGTTCAATTCCAGGGCCCGGAGAGATAGCACAGCGGCGTTTGCCTTGCAAGCAGCCGATCCAGGACCAAAGTGGTTGATTCGAATCCCGGGGTCCCATAGGGTCCCCCGTGCCTGCCAGGAGCTATTTCTGAACAGACAGCCAGGAGGAACCCCTGAGCACCGCCGGGTGTGGTCCAAAAACCAACCAACCAAACAAACAAACAAACAAACAAAAAAAAGAAGTTCAATTCCAGGCGCTGGTACAGAGAACCATGCTGATTTAAAAGGATTTTTTTTCTTAAGAAATTAAAATAATTTTCATGTGGAAATGCAACCAACACAAATACAATACATATTTGCTTTTCATATTTTCCTCTCTAATCTGATACTTTAGAGATTCCACTACAAAAAATTTTTTTTAAATGACTGCTTTTGGTATCTGATCCTGAAAACAAATGAAAATAAATCATACCTAAAAATTTTACTGTGGGTTAGAAAGATACTACACTTGGGGTACTATGAGTGGGAAAGGCATTTGCGTAGGATACAACTGACCCTGGTTTAATTCTTAATAATAAGATGGTTCACTGAGCACTGTCAGAAGAGATCACTGAGCACAGCCCTGATCACAGTCACGGTGGCTCCCAAATAAAAATAAAATAAACACTGTTTTCAAAAAATAAATGTAAAGATAAATATTTGCATTTTATTTTTACCAGGGGGTCACTATTGTGTGGGTCACACTGATCAGTGTTGGAGGAGGATGAAACATGGGAGAGTGATCTCTCATGTATGTCAGGTGGCTTCTCATTTGAATCACATCCCCTGCTTCCAGTTTTATTTTTCCAATCATATCTAGTGGTCAAACACTCTCTTTTCCACTGAAAGGATTTTTTAATTAAGTAATTTTTATTTTGACCAAAGTAAATTACAAATCTTTCACAGTAATATTTTACTACATAGTGACATTGAATCAGGGGCTTTCCCACCACCAGTGTTGTCCTCCCTCCACCCCTATTCCCAGCATGCGACCCATACCCTACTTCCTTGACCCCTGGGCTGCTAGTATAAGTGGTCCCAACCTCTGTGTCTAGCTTGTTGTAGATTGGGTTTCGATTCTGTTGTCGTTGGCTTTGGATTTGTTGTTTAATTTGGCTTTTTAATTCTACTCAATGTTAATAAATCTGTTTGGCCTTGGTACCCTCCATTATTTCCCCCTCAATTTGTAAGGCAGAACAAGATGGTTCAAGTTATGAGGTTCTGTTTGGATGGGAAGAAAAAAGAAAGAGAAAAAAGGGGGGGTTAAAAATCAAATAAGAAAAAAACGGAGGAGCCCTTCTAGAAGCTATAAATATCCATTTAAGAAAAAAGGGAAAAAGAAAGATGAACATAAAAACTATACAAACAAACAAACAAAAGAACCCGAAAAGCACCACAGCAATAAAAACAGCAACCAAACAATAACCACAATCTTGAAATAAAAACAAAACAAAGCACACACAAAATAGAAAAAACCAACAATAACAACAATAACAAAAATTAATTTGTGCTTTTTTTATTTTTTGCCTAGGCATAGTAAATATTGGGGACATTAGAAAGGGAATTCCCTTGGCCTACAAGTGATAAAGGGTTTCTCCGCCCTTGAAGCATACTGTCATGGGAATAACTATAGGCTCCGTAGACACTTTTTTTTTCTCTTCTTTTAGGTCCTTTCGTGCTGTCCGGAAACTTTCCAATCAGTCCTGGATGATAAAATCAGGCCTCAGTAACTAGAGATCTCAGTATTTGTACAGGTCATAGGATGGCAACTAGAGTGAAGCCCTTCTTTATGTTTCTAGAAGTTCTGTTTTAACACTGTAATTTTAATAAGTCTTGTATTTTGCACTGATCCTGGTATGAAGCCTAGGATAGAGTCTTTCATTATGTTTCTAGAAGTCTGCTCAGTTGCAGTTGTCTCAGTCAGACCTCTGGAATTAGAGATCTTGGTTGTTGTACAGGTTGTAGGTCAAAGCCTAGACTAAGGTCTTTTTTATTGGTCCCAGGATAAATTCTGTTCAGTCATGGTTGTCACAGTTAGTCTTCTGTAGTTAGTGATCTTGGCTTTTGCACAGATCAAAGGATGACATGTCTTCTGATTTCATCTTATTGTTAGGTAGTGAGGTAAGACAACCTGCTCTTAGACCTAGTTGTTGACATTTCATCATTGTCAGGATATCATATTGAAACAAGTGCATATTGGTGTCTGAGCAGTATTAAGAATGTCCAAGAGGGAGTTTGGTTCCTGGAGCTGTTACAGAGAACCATGTCAGATCTATGGCTGAGATCTAGGGTTCGAGGTTGATGGTCACCATCAAATCACATGGAGGCTAAGTTAAAACCGCATGACATATGTTCAAGTTGGGAGGCACTCCTGTATTGTAAAATGTATGAGTTCTTATCCCAGTAGAGAAGAGCTTGTTTCGATATGTAAAATTTCCCCCTTTTTTAGTATGTCTTTGCAAAAAGAAATCGTGCTATATTAAATTGCTGGTGCATTTGGGAGTGAGAGTGTCAGGCTCCATCATTTCTGTGCCTTGGTTTTAACCTGAGCTTTTATCCCAGGCAAGACTTTTTCTTGTAGGTTTTTGTACCTAGCAAAACCATAACAGGTGAGGTTAAGGAAAAGAAGAAAACAAAAACAAGATAATATTTATATATGTATACATATATACATATATATATATATACTCATGTATATAAAGAAAGAATAAACAAAAATGAGTTTAAAAAAGTAATCGAGGGAACAAAGAGATGCAGGAGATTACCTTACATTTGGGGATAAACAGGTTAAGAGATAATATTATAGAGGTCTTCAATGAAAGGATTTTTTTGAGTATGACACAGTATGATATTTTTCTACAAAGCAATTTATCATTTCTATTCCCAGGAAACATTTATAATGAGGGAAGGAAGGCTTAAATATTTATCATGAGACTTAAAATGTGATTCATTTTTTAGCAAAATAAATTTTATTGTTTTATTATTTATTATTTTGTTAATATTAATTGGTAGTTGATTAATATTAATGATTAATGCTTATATATTAGTTTATTTCCACTTACCCACTTTCTGAGTTCAAATTCTATGAGTACATTGCTTTTATTATTAGATATTGTGGTACACTTCTTTGAAGAAGGAAAAGAAATAAAGTTATAATTCAATCATAAAGACTTCAAATACCATTGCTTTTACATTCCCTTCAGGACTTTTCATTGAGTTATTATGATAGCAATCCACACATGTGAGGAAATTTGTATGAAAGAACCTGGACTTTGAGGTCAAGGAGAACTGGCTAGAGATAACATAATTACACACGGTGATTTACTATAAAAATAATTAAAATTTGATAATTATTGCTGGAAATAGCAGGAGATATATCAATAATCAGACATCAAATTATTTAATATGTATAAGTTATTTCATAGATTAACCAGTAAGTATTTAAGCATCACTGTCAAAGAATAAATTGAGTCATCATGATTAGAAGGTCACATTAACTTGTCTTGAAATGCCATTTGATGGACTAAACTTTATTCTCTGTAGGTAGGAGTCCTGGTTTGTATCCCTAGCACTGTACAGATTAAAGCACCATTTATCAAACTGGAGACTAATTGTCCTCTGTATTGCCCCCCCCCCCAGATATTTATAAGGGACACAGGTGAAAATCACCTAAAGTCCCTGGCATGAGACTAGAGAGCCACCAGTAGGGCAGCTTGGGGAAAATGGCACGGGAAGCAAACTATGTTAGCAGCGGGCCACAGCCAGAAAAGAGAAAAGGTTGGAGATATTGGCCTAAAGTCTCATTGTGCTCAGTTCCCAATATGAACTTCCTGAGGAGTTTGTTTTCATTCAGTCCCCTCAATACTGTATCTAAATATACAACAAAGCTCAGGCATATCACCATTGGAGTTTCACCTCATCCTTCCTATTATTTGCTTCCACCCACAGGTAGCCTTGAAAAGGGAGTCTACCTTTCTCTGAAAGTAAACATTAGTTTTATTGTTTCGGGGCCACATGCAGCAGTGTTTGAGATTTACTTTTTGGTTCTGAGCTCAGGAATCAATCCTAGAAGGACATGAGGGACCATATGAGATGCCAGGGATTGAGCTCAGGTTGGCCACGTGCAAGGCAAGCCATGTAATGGCTGTACTAGTACTCTAGCCCAGTAAGAATCAGTCTTTACAATCTTTTACACACACACACACACACACACACACACACACACACACACACACCCCAAATAAAAGTTTATAGGCTACATGTAACAACTATTCAAAAACATTGTTATCAATAATTTTAGAGACAAAGTGTTAGGGTTATGAGACACTTAAAGTAAAAAATGATTAAGGATGTAGAGGAAACAGTTGCGGAAATCTCAGAAATGACATAGAAGCTAATGGGAAGCAAATGAAAATACAGAATTGAAAGCAAAGAGGTCATTTGATGGGCTCAGTCTGAAAAGAGCAGAGGAAATCATCCGTAAAATTGAAGATCACCCACTAGAACTTATCTAAAATTAAAAACAAAGAGAAAAAAGGGCTTCGCACAAAAAGAACAAAATCTCTACGATCTCTGACTAACATTCTTTGTGACCTTGGATGATTTAAGAAACTCTTAGGTATGAGATGAAAAGCATAATCCATCAAGGGGAAGTGACATTACAAATCTGATCAAGATGAAAAGCTTTGCTCTGCAAAAGCGATTAATACAGTAAAAGACAATTTAGAGACCAAGAGAAAATATTTTCAAATCATATATCTTTTAAAGGCCTTGTGGTCACACATATTACATTTTCTTAAAACCCAGTAAGAAGACAGAAAAAAAATTGAACAGTTTTTCAAAAGAGGGTAAGATTTCAAATAAACACCTGAAAAGAGAGTTCACATCCTTAGTCACAAAGATATGCAAACTTGAACCACTGATCTCCCTACTAAACTATTAAAGAAGCTAAAGAATAAAAATCCCACTATCAAGTTTGTACTAAAGTTCTAATATATTGAAGATGGGATTGAGAATTATATAGACATTTGGAAAACAGCTTGTTAATTTTTAATGAAAAATTTTAATGTATAGAAACATATATTTATCATGTAATCCCACATTTTTACTGCTAGCCATTTATTCAAGACAAAAGGAAACAATCTCATTGCAAAAACAAACACACTTGTGTATAGCACTGTTATTCATAATCACTTCAAATTATAAAAAATCCAATGTCCCTCATCTCTGGATTGAATAAACAAATGGAAATATACCATACTTTGGAAACTACACAGCAAAATATAGATATAGACAGATAACTATAGCTACATGAAATAATAAAGATGAATCTCAAATGCATAAGTGAAAAAACAAGGTAAAATGTACATACTATATAATCCATTTAAATGACATGATGGCAACAAATAATTTGTTATTAGCAGTTAACAGGAGGGAGGAGGTTTGTTTATAAAAGGTTGTGTCAGAAGGGAAAATTATGTGTGTGTATGTGTGTAGGGCAGGTAGGAGGGGAAGCTCACAGAACTGTGTATCTTCTTTATAAAAAGCATTAGGACTCTATGTAACTATATCTTTCAAAATACATTTTATTATAATAGAAAAAATAAACTCTATGACAAAAATAAATACCTAGGTAATGGAAAGATCGTACATGAGTAAGCATTTGTCTGCCTTACATGCAGTTCACTTGGGTTTGATCCCCAGAATTGCATATGGTTTCCTGATCTTTGTCAGGAGGGATTTCCTGAGCACAGAGCCAGGATTAAAGACTGAGCACAACAAATAACATTTTAAAAATACCTTAAAATGAATAAAAAATTGAAAAAAAAAACTTTCACAGAAGGCAAGCAGATAATCACTAAAAATATACAGATGTGCTCACTAGTCATCAGGGAAATGCAAATCAAGACAACAATGAGGTACCATCTCATGCCACAGCAACTGGCACACATCACAAAGAACACGGACAACGATTGCTGGCATGGATGCAGGGAGAAAGAGAATCTTATTCACTGTTGGTGGGAATGCAATCTAGTCCAGCTTTTCTGGACAACAATATGGATATTCCTCAAAAAACTGGAGATTGAGCTCCCATATGATTCAGCAATACCTTCCTTAGGGATATACCCTAGGGACACAAAAACACAATACAAAAAGTCTTCTGCACACCTATATTTATTGCAGCACTATTTACAATAACTAGCCAGAATCTGTGAACAACCCAGATGCCTAACAACAGATGAGTGGCTAAAGAAACTGTGATACATATACACAATAGAATATTATGCAGCCGTCAGAAGAGATGAAGTCATGAAATTTTTCCTATACATGGATGGACATGGAAACTATTATGCTGAGTGAAATAAGTCAGAGAAAGAGATTGATACAGAATAGTCTCACTCATCTGTAGAATATAAGAAAATAAAAGACAGGATGATAATAAAACCCAGCGATAATAGAGATAAGGGCCAGAAAGACCAGCCATGGTATGATGCTTACCACAAAGAGTCATGAATGCAATTAGAGAAATAACTGCACTGACAACTGCCATGACAATGATAGTCATGAATGAAACATAAATAGAATAGAAATAGAATGCCTGTCCCGAAGACAGATGGGGAGATGAAGGGGGAGAAAATGGAGAACATTGATGGTGGGAAAGTTACACTGGTGAAGGGTGGTGTAAAACCCAAATATAAACATTTTTGTAACTACAGTACTTGAATAAAGAAATTAAATATGAAAAAAAATATACAGATGTGCTCAAACTTGTTAACCACCAGGGAGAAGTTCAATGCCACAGTGACATATAACTGTATGCTGACTATAATAAAGTACCAAATAATGTTAAGTTTGCAGAGAAAAAAGAAGGAATCTTTATACATTGCTGATAATCATACAAAATAAAATAACACCTTTGAAGGATATTTTATGCTTTGTGTTATAAAGTTAATATATATATAAACTAAATGTTTCAAATAATAATGTGTTAACAAAAGTTCATATCAGAATTGTTCACATCGGTCTTATTGACAAAAGTCAAAATTTGGGGCTGGGTGCCAGAAAGACAATATATAGTATATAAGTATATAAGATAGTATGGTGTGTGAGTATATAAAATAAGGTGCTTGTTTGCAATGCGGCTAACAAGAGAGTTCAATCCCCAGCATCCCATACGGTCTTCTATGTCATGTTTAGTGCTGAGCCAGAAGTTAAGCTCTTATTAGCAGTGTGGTCCCAAACCCAAATATACAAAACAAACAACAAATTAAAGATGACAAATATTTATCAACAGGAGAATGGATTAAAAACTGAGGTATACTTATGCAATGTAATATTTATACAGAGTAATATAAAATAATTAATTCATTAATAAAACATAAATTCTCAAAAATATGTCAAGCAAAAGATGAAGGGTACAAATGAAGTCATAGAAGCAGTTTCTATTGAGTTGAAACCTCAACGTACAAATTATGTTGCTAAAAATTAGAATTGGTTGCCTTGTTGGGAAATTGTTATTATAAATTAGTCCAAGATAGCTTTGAATTTGGCCTTAATTTGTCTTCACAGACGTCTAGGTCACTGTTTAAAAGCCCACCAACATTAAATTTAAATTATTCCATGTTAAATTGTTTTGAAAATAACCTCAGTAAGTACATTGTTAGTTCTTTAGGGCCTGACTAATTGGTCATTCTGTGAAACAGTGCCTAACATCTGGTCCCCAAAGATAAGATGAAATGGGTAATTTTAAAAGTTCTTAACCCCCTGCTGCGCTTGGGAGCAACCTAGGAGAACTCCTACCAGGCTGCTAAGTGGCATCTCCTCTACCCATAAGTCCCTCTGATTTTCCTCTGCCTTTCTCTTTTCTTGGCAGAATCTCCTTTGCCTCTTCTATAGGGTGGTCTACAAGTACGTGTTTATTTTGATCTTGATACTCATTAAAATATGTGATGTCTGCCTCCAGCTCTCTCATTTTCTCATCTTTAGGAAAAAAAATTTAAATACAATTTTTAAGGAGCTTTTTAAGATACAATATGTAGCCTAGTGTTTTGGCTACATATATCTTTTGCATAAGTGCCATCAAGCAGAACTAGTTTCTGAGGATTTACTCTGTATTTATTGGAATGAAAATAGTAGGAGGTGGATAGGGTGCAGCATTTTATATAATAAGAAATTATTCAAGAGAGCAATACCCCTTTCTCCCAAAGAAATGTGTTAATATTTTTATTTGATCCTTTATTTTACATCTTCTTTCAATCTGCCTCTAAGTTTGTTTCTCATTTTTCAAAATTACTAAAAGGTATTTATAAACTCTAAAAGCAGTGACACATATGGTGAATAAATAATAAATTCCTTTGATATAATTTCAATTACCTAGTAACACGAAAATAAATATCAATAGTGACAGCAACAAAAGTATTCCACTCAAAGTGAAATTCCACTTTTTCTGAAGTATATTTCTAAATAAATTAGAAAAAGAGATCATGTGGGCAATTATTTCACAAACTGGCAGCTTCCAAAAACTGACGCTTGTTGTACTAGCTTTATGCTCTTACTTAGTTTGTTGTTCAAAGACTTGAGTCTATTTTTTATGTTGAATAATTTTGCCTGGGATCCTTCCAGTATTATGCCAGAATTATTTCAGAATCTGGACATCCAGACTCTCTGTATCTCTTGACATCCTTTGTTCTTGTTTTGTCCTCTCTTCTAATACCTAAGGATTTTTCTTATCCTTTGCATCCAGATCTTATATTTTTAGATAAATTTTTATATCACCTAATCATATCTCTCTTGTAACTCTCTCCCATCCCACATTTTATTTCTAAAATGCTGTTGCTTAGATATCAGGCTACAACTTCACTTTTCTTACAGTCTATATAATCTTATAATCTAGTCATGGACACTGAATCTAAATCCAACCCTAAGTTTTCCTGTTGACTTGTATAGTAAGATAAATTAGATAACTGTCAGATGAAAGATGAGAGCATTAATTAATATATCATTTAATGTTTAAAGGACCCATAAAAAGAAATCATATTTAACTTACATTTTCCAAACAAAACATTTATCTTATTTAATGGCTTACTTTTCCATTTATTTTATTAGATAAATCAAGTCTTCTCACTTATTATAAAGACATCATTTATCATTTATCATTCTTCCAGCATCTTTTTATCTTTAATACAGACTAGCACAGTCTGAAATGCAAGGCAAAGGAAAGACAAGGCATATAAATGACTTCACCAAACTTAAATTTAAGGAAGAATTATAAGTGGGGCTGGAGTGGTGGCGCTAGTAGCAAGGCGTCTGCCTCGCAAGTGTTAACCTAGGATGGACCGCGGTTCAGTCCCTGGCGTCACATATGGTCCCCCAAGCCAGGAATGATTTCTGAGTGCATAGCCAGGAGTAACTCCTGAGCATACCAGGTGTAGCCCCCCCAAATTATTTATAAAATGTGTTTATTACTTATTAATGAAATAATATTTACTTATACTTTCACATTACTTACTTCATGGTCCTAGAGAATATGAAATCAAAGCATTATAAAAACATAGCTAATTTTTAGAATACTATTACCTAAGAATAACACAATTAGTGATTTGGTTTAGTAGGTCCTACTTCTAAAAGTATCATTTTTAACTGCATTGCCTCTTTGAGATGACCAGGGTTAGGGCTCCAGCATTTTTTGAAGTGATCTCACTCACCCTGTAACAGAATCTAAAGAGAGAAAAAAAACCCAAAACATTAAAAAATTCCTGATATCTTGACTCAATGGCAAGGAAGAAGTGGAAGGGAACACCCTCAACCCTCTCTGAAGCAGCTTTCCTCAGCCTTTTTGAGTCTTCCATAAACCGACGAACATAACAATGTAGGGTACAGTCACCCAGGGTTGCTGTAATGTCAGGAAAGCTACGCATACCTTTCAGGGACCTCTTTACCCTTACCCTGATCCTCCCACAAGTCTCCCTGTTAAAGGAGATGGACAGATCTTTGATATAAAGCCTCTTTGATGTGGTCCTTAGAAGCCTTGGAACAGATCATGATCACAAGGTAAACAATCAAATGACAAGACCTATCACAAGAGGATTTAATTCAGCTCATTCTGTTTCCTTCTCAAATAAAATATTTGGCACTCTTACCCACTGAGCACATCAGAAAGGCTTCTAAAAAGTACATTGTATTTTAGCAGAATTCAAGTTAGATATGACCAGCTCTTTAAAATGATCAGAATCTGATTTAGTAAATAAACTTAAACATCTGATTTATCAAAGTACAACCCTTTGTATTAGAAGGACAAATAAAAAATAGGCAAGAGATTTCTAATGCTCACATTGACAAGATGCATTTATATTTTATTTATATTTTATATTGGTAAAATGGATGCTTTGTTTACATGTTATCACATACTAGCACTAGGAAGTTAGGACCATTATATGTCTTGGTTATAATATATTTTTCTATGCCTAACTACACAGTATAAAATATTAGGATATATTAAGTCAAGCATATACCATATCAACTCTACTGAATAATCTTCTGATAAAAATGATACAAGTCATATGTTGAGATCCTTAGAATGAGATTTAGCATATTAGGAAATGTCCAGCAAATATTAACAAGTGCTCAAAGAAGAGGAAGTAGCAGAAGTATAAGTAATCATGTAAGTAGGAGGTGGAGCTTCTTTTCTGCCACCTGTTTCCTCTACTCTTCTACCTTACACGCCGGAGGCAGAAAGAAACAGCATAGTTCCTGGCACTATGGAGATTCAACTAACTGAGAATATAGTCTCTAGGAATCATACTATCAAGATAAGATTGCTCCCCACTATTAAAGCTTTAGCAACTTAAAACTTCTGCTCTGTTGGGTGACAAGGACACTTTGAGCCATGAAAATAATATTATCAGGTTTACCTATGTTATGGCCACTTCAGTACACAGCCAATAATAATTCTTGTTACTTCCACTCCTCCCAGGTGCTGTTGCCCGTAGCAACTTCAATATGGTTGGTTTAGTAATCATTTAGCATTCAACTCCTCCAAACTGCTGCATTTTTACCATAATCTCTATTCAGTTTAACCTTTCAGTTTCTATGAGACAAGGAGAATGCCTATCTCTGATACAGGCAGGGAGTGGGAAGGAGGGAGGGAGGGAACGTGGTAGAAATGTTGCACTGGTGAAGGGAAGTGTTCTGTCTATGACTGAAACCCAACTACAATCATGCTTGTAATCATGGTGCTTAAATAAAGAATTTATATAAAAATGTCTTTCTGTCTTCTATTCATTCTTTTCCTTTTATTAAATTTAATTTACTTTATTAAAAATAAGAGCATGCATTACCATAGTTAACATAGTTGATCATAGTGCATTTGTTTCCAGATAAGTGAAAGAAAAATCATTTAAAATATAATAGAAAAAGAAAAAAAAAGGAAGAAGGGAGGGAAAAATAAATGAGGAAGCACAGTGACAAGCAAATTGTGAAAATTATTGAGTCTCCAATGAGGCTATTAAGTCATTGTCAGAAGGTTTAATGAGCTCTTATTGCTAGTTGACCGTTCTGTTTCTTCATTTGTTCTGAACGTTAAGTGACTTCAGTTAAACATTGGTTTTTAAACTGGTGTGTCCCTATGGGGATTATACTACTAGACAAATGAAATTGTTGAGCAGTTGAGGAATTCAAACCACTGTTGTTAGCACTGTAGTTTTTGTGGATGTGATTAAGGCTGCGCAGTCACCCTGAATTACAAGAAGGCAGGGGTCATGTGCCAGCACTCACTCCAGAAAAGTCCTGGTAAGATCAACCCAAATACCAGCATAATTGGAATTTGGTCAGATTGGAATCTGGGCAGAGAGTAGTAGAGGGGTGATGAAGCAGGGCCATAGGCAAAGCGGTGATTATGGGTGATGGATGCAGCAGGTGTGGCTTTGGCAAGGCTGGGGATTGGGTGACTCCCCCCCCTCCCCCGGTCAGTTTTCAGCTATGTGGCATGATTTTTCAAGGCTTGGATTTCAGATTTCTTGCCGTTAAGATGTTGTTCTGCAAACTGGAAGATGACTCAGAATCAGTCCTCATCAGCTCTCTACACCAGCAAAGAGAGAGAATGGAGCACATATCCAAGGGGCACAAGGGAAAATAATGTAAACAGGAATCAAAAGCATGATATTGGGAGGTCCATTTCTGCCTTTATTTGGGCTGTCCTTGAGTGCATTCCCCTAAAGGAGGTGTAGCTGCACTTTATTCAAGTGGTTGCAAATACTTCAGAGTGTCTTACACTCTTGATAAATTCTTCTCACAGCAGCAGTTTAATCATTTGCACATGATTTGTGTTATCAACAGACTTTCTATTTTCCCCCTCTAGGTTACACTGTCTAGAGAATGTATAAACTATTGCATAACTCCTGGGACATCAACTTTGGCAGCAGGAATCTGGGGTTAGTCACTATCTAGTTTGTAACCTTGGAGAGATGTTATTTTTAAAAAAATTTGTCTCCTTATCTGTCATATAAATTTTACCCTTTCATATTTGCTATGCTTTTGAATTTGATTTCCTGTGTAGACTGGCTGACACAAGATAAATTCTCCCTTAAATAGCCTCTCTGTTTTTTATGACTAGTTGTCTTTTGTAGAAGGAAACTTCCTAGCACAGCTTTTATTTTATTTTATTTATTATTGACATCCCTTCAGTATTCTGCCCTGCCCTA
The DNA here is from genome assembly GCF_024139225.1 of Suncus etruscus. NCBI lineage: Eukaryota > Metazoa > Chordata > Mammalia > Eulipotyphla > Soricidae > Suncus > Suncus etruscus. The sequence goes on along the minus strand of NC_064850.1, from coordinate 3,762,552 downwards.
CCCCCACCTCAATACACAGTGTTTGTTAAGTGACTAAAAAATGTAGTAATGAGCTAACTTGATCTAAGCATATTGGCTAGAAGTTCCTGGGAATCAGTCTGAGGTAAACATGATCTATAAATTCTTCTTTTTTGTAACCCCAAGGAAACAAGTGAGATTATTTCTCCATTAATGTATACCTGACTGCTAAGAATTAGAGTGGGACAACTATTATGTAGGGATGGGTTAAAAAGTGAACCCACCCAACACTTAAGAAAACACTGGAACTGTCCTGCTGCGTAGGTTTTTTTTTTTTTTTTTTTTTTTTTTTTGGTTTTTGGGCCATACCCGGCGGCGGTGCTCAGGGGTTACTCCTGGCTGTCTGCTCAGAAATAGCTCCTGGCAGGCACGAGGGACCATATGGGACACCGGGATTCGAACCAACCACCTTTGGTCCTGGATTGGCTGCTTGCAAGGCAAACGCCGCTGTGCTATCTCTCTGGGCCCATGCTGCTGTGTAGGTTTTATGAGAACAAGAATTTCTAAACTTGTGTCAGTTCCTGTGACTTCCCAAAGAGTATAGAAAGAAGAGACAATGTCCTTGATTTCAAAGAAGAGTCAGATATACCTGGTGGAGCAGAGCTTATGGAGGTGGTTTTTTAATAGACCATGTTGGGGCCACAGTCATAAATCAAAAATCTGAAGTGCATGTGACTTCATGTGGTTAGCTTAGCACTGAGCTAGGAGTAGCTTCCGAGCACAGCCAGGTATGGCCTAAAATCAGGATGGAGGGCACAGGTGGAATTTATTGTTCTCTTATTTTAATGTCAGGATAATCTGAAGGGGAATATCAGTCCATTTTATGGTGGATGGAAATTTGAAAATATTTTTTGTGATAAGTAATCAGTGGAATTTCTATGAAAAAATAGCAGGGTTATGTTTTCACTGTTTTTTTTTGGTTTTTGGATTACACCCAGCAGCGGTCAGGGGTTACTCTCCAGGCTCCATGCTCAGAAATCACTCCTGGCAGGCTTGGGGACCATATGAGATGCCGGGATTCAAACCAATAACTTTCTGCATGAAAGGCAAATTCCTTACCTCCATGCTATCTCTCTGGCCCCTATGTTTTCACTTTTAATAGTAAATAAGAAAAAAAGAAGAAGAAAGAAGAGGAACAGAAGGAGAGTAACAGTGAGATGGAAAAGAAAGAAGAAAGCAGACAGAAAAAGGAAGATGGTAAAAGAAGGGGACAAAGGCAGAAGAAAGAAGAAAGAAAAGGAAAAATTTGGAGGATGTGAAAAAAAAGAAAGATTTGTTGATACTTGCTATGCATCAAATACTGGTCTAAACATTTATCATGCGGTGCCCCTCTGAAACATAGCACCTTGGAAGGCCATTCATTTCAATTTCTCAGTTTGACAGATGAAGAAACTGATGTGCCAACAAACTAAGAAATTTTCAAGATCACACAGCTATTGTGACATGAAGAAGCTGAGATTCCAACTAATGTTTAACTAAACCCCAGCTGTGCATATGCCCTTCACAGCGATGAACATTAATTCAGCACTGGCGATACAGCAGAGAGCAAAATTAATTGGCATTGGGGATATAACATAGAACAAAATAAATAACAATTCTTTCCTTCATGGAGCTTACATCCTACTAGAGTCTTCAAACAATAAACAATTAAATGGTGGGGATACAGTGACTATAATACAGGAAGTGTATTTGGAAGACCAACTGACCTTGCCGGACATGGAGAGCTGGGACTGGAATTGCCATTGGACCTGGAGCAATCAGAGACCATGATTAATGTCATAAAGTATTAACGGAGAGAGCTGTGGGATACTGAGGATAAGCTTTCTGCATAGTAATTGTAAGTGCAAAGACTCTGAAAGTAGAATATTTTGAATTTGTAAGAGTAGTTAGGGCAGATTGAGTGAGGGAAGAGCATATACCCATAAAATCAGGATTTAGGCTTAGAGAGACAGCTTGACTGGCTGAGCACATGATTTTGCTTGCAGGAGACCTGGCTTTGATTCCCATTAGTGCTTGGAGGCCAGAGCAACTGGGAGAGAGTCCTACTGCCTGAGCCCCAAACAAAAAAAAATTAGGGGCCTGGAGCAATAGCATAGTGGATAGGGCACTTGCCTTGCGCATGATCAACCTGGTTAGATCCTCTGCATCTTATATGATACCCCAAGCACCTCCAGGAATGGGCCCTGAATGCTGAGTTAGGAGTAACCTCTGACCACTGCCAGGTGAGGCCCCAAAACAAAATAAAACAAAAATCAAGGTGCAGTTGCAAAGGAGAGGGCATGTGCCTATTAAAAAAAAAAAGCACATGACATTGTACGTGCAGAATGTTTGGAGGAAAAACATAAGAGAAATTAAAGCACAGAGAATGTTTGGGTTTACCTCTAAGAAGTTGAACTGGGGTAGGAAGAAGAGAGAATGGAACATAAACCTGTCATTGAATACATCTCTATTCATATGTTATATATCAAGCATGTGTTTCAAAGTTTGAAAGATAAATGATAATATAATAATAATAAAAGTACTTGAGTACTTACAAAACAATTTTTGTTTCTTCACTGATTGTAATGAAAACCAACAAGGAATAATGAACTATCTCTGCAAATATACTGGTAAAGTAGAGCTACAAAGTGACTGTGAATAAAGAGCTATGAACTAAAATTTATATCACCAAAGGAAAAAGTTTATCTAATGGATGCTATTAAATAAGTGTGCTCATATATGTAGCATTGTACAAAACCTTTCTAAAAGGTTGTTTATACAACTATACAAAGCAATGAAAGTGATTATATTAATTATGATACCTTATATTTTATTATAATATAGTCACCCTATATTATAATGATATACTATATTAATTAGTTAATATAATGGTTGAGAAAAATCCAAGAAGAAACACTAAATAGTAATTTTGGATCACTTACCATGAAAATACACGCAAGGTTGGAGTGATAATATGGGGGGTGTTGATGCCCTGGCCTTCACAGCAGACCCGAATTTTATTCTTTTTTTTTTTTCTTTTTGGTTTTTGGGCCACACCCGGCGGTGCTCAGGGGTTACTCCTGGCTGTCTGCTCAGAAATAGTTCCTGGCAGGCACGGGGGACCACTTGGGACACTGGGATTCGAACCAACCACCTTTGGTCCTGGATCAGCTGCTTGCAAGGCAAATGCCACTGTGCTATCTCTCCAGGCCCCGAATTTTATTCTTTTTTTTTTAACTTTTATTTTTAATTATGAGAACAAGGATGCAAAGAAAGAGGACAAGGTAAAGTTACAGTGGAAGGACAATCACCCATAACATAATTCTCAGAAGTCCCCTTGCTGATATCTTAACTTTGAACTTTCAGCCAAAGAACATTAAGACAGAATCCATGTACAATTACTTTGTTCCTCAAGTCCCCAGATTGTAACACATTATAATATTTCTTAACAGCACACAAGGCAATCCAAAGCCATAAAACTTACGTAACTCCTTAAATATTACAGGCATAGTATTTTCTTACATTTCCATATACATGCATATTAGCTTAAGTTAACCTCAAATTTTAAGTGAGTTCTTTTTAAGGATTAGAGACAAAGGAGCACAGTAAAAATGGTGTTAGAGTGGCAATTGTTGTTTTCATAGGCCCACCAAAATATGAGGGACATGGAAAGAAATAATAAGCCTAAATAAATAAGCCTAAATACAAAGAGACCCGACCCCTGAAGTTTCCTGGCACAAGACCAACTCTAGTCTCCAGGCAAGCTAGATTGTCCAATCCAAGACATTGTCTGTAGTGCCAACACACTTTTATTTTTCACACAGTCTCTGTTGTTGGTATCATGTTTCTGTATTAAAGATCCTGGAATCTGCATATCCTACATTGAAGTCAGGATGTGGAGCGTCCTCTCCTTTTACCTCACAATCAAAGGGCAATGCAGGGAGTCCTGTCCTGTAAGCAGGTCGTTGTTGTTGTTAAGTCTTCTCAGTGTTAAGGAAAGTCTCTTTTGAGCAGGTCAATGTCTGAGCAGTGTAGGGTCTTCCATGGTAGAGGACTGCTTCCAGGTGATGTTATAGACCAGCCTGGATGTTTTGTGGATGGCTTCCCTGGTTCAGGAGAGAATGGAAAATGCTCTTTCTTCTGAGGTCTGTGCCAGGTCGTTATGTCAATGTTCAGGATGTAAGGTCCCTTTGCACTACAAGATTTGTGTGTTCCAATCTCTATTAGATAGGCTCTTCTTTGTATGTATAGAAATTTCCCATTTTAATGTGCCTATGCAAATAAGAAGCAATGCCACGTGGTGTTATTGTCGCATATGGGGGCCATAAGAACAATTCCAATTATTCCCATGATATGGTTCAATCATAAGCATTAAACTGGGGGACTCTTTCACCAAAATTCCTCGTTAAACAGCTCAAAAAAAGAAGATATAAAGTGGTTAGAATCATCACTGTATAAGAAAACATTTAGTAAGAATTATAGCTGTCAGAGAAGAAACACAAAATATTCTAAAGAAATACGTGTCCATTATATGTATCTTGAAACAGTTTGGGGTTGTCATACACAATGCACAGTTTTGGACTGTGATTAGGATTGTACACTACTAAACTTAAAAAGAGTAATGTAGGTTAGTGATGTTTGAGAGGGGGTTAGAGAGTTAAGGAGTAAAAAAGAGCTTCGTAGGGGTGTGGGAAAGGGCAGAATGCAAAATGAACATTCTGTTTATGCAAAACTTAACAAAAGAAAAAGAAATACTCTTAATACATGAAGACCCGCCTGGTGTGGGGGGAATCTTGCTCGCCTGGACTAAGTGGTCAGCCCAGGGGTCCTATGGCTAGCTGTCCTGCCCAGAGCCACCATCATACCAGTCAAAGGCACACAAAATCCTGGCATGTGGAGTGTTCTGAGCCCAGCCGAGCCTCTGTAGTTTTTGGATGCCTAGGGAGGAATTTCTCACCCCCTCCCCCCAGGGCCCGATTAACCAGGCGTGGCCCTGAAGACCCGCCTGGTGTGGGGGGAATCTTGCTCACCTGGACTAAGTGGTCAGCCCAGGGGTTCTATGGCTAGCTGTCCTGCCCAGAGCCACCATCATACCAGTCAAAGGCACACAAAATCCTGGCATGTGGAGTGTTCTGAGCCCAGCCGAGCCTCTGTAGTTTTTGGATGCCTAGGGAGGAATTTCTCACCCCCTCCCCCCAGGGCCCGATTAACCAGGCATAGCCCTGAAGACCCGCCTGGTGTGGGGGGAATCTTGCTCACCTGGACTAAGTGGTCAGCCCAGGGGTCCTATGGCTAGCTGTCCTGCCCAGAGCCCCCATCATACCAGTCAAAGGCACACAAAATCCTGGCATGTGGAGTGTTCTGAGCCCAGCCGAGCCTCTGTAGTTTTTGGATGCCTAGGGAGGAATTTCTCACCCCCTCCCCCCAGAGCCCGATTAAATTCTCCGAATTTTATTCTTAACACCAGTATTAGTTCCTTTAGCACTACCAGGAGTGAACCCTAGTGATGATGCCCACACCCCTCAAACTATTCCCAAAAGAAAATAAATAAAAGCTGTATTTTAAGTGGATATTTCAAAGCAGTTTTTAAAATCACAGTTGTTGTGGCTGGAAAGATAGTACACTGGTAGGGTGTTTGTTTTGTCCATTGCCAATCCAGGTTCAATCTCCAGCATGGCATTTGGTCCCCTGAACATTGCCAGGAGTGATCTCTGAGGAGAGCTGAGAATGAGCCCTGAGAACAGTGATCACTATGGCTTTATAGTATAGCTTCAGGTTCGGTAAAGAGATGCCACCCAGCTTCTTGTTTTTCAGTATCTGTTTGGCTATTGTGGGTCTTTTGTGGTTCCAGATGAATTTTATGATTGATTGTTCTAAGTCTTGAAAGAATGATGCCTGGATTTGGATGGGGATTGCATTGAATCTATATAGAAGTTTGGGTAGGGTAGTCCTTTTGATTATGTTGATTCTACCTACCCATGAGCATGGGATGTTTTTTCATTTTCTTAGATCCTCTTCAATTTATTTCTGAAATGTTTTTGAAATTTCCCTGGTATAGGTCTTTCACTTCCCTTGTAAGGTTGATTCCTAGGTACTTGATATTTTTTGATACTATTTTAAATGGAATTATATTTTTAATCTCTCTCTCCTTAGCTTCATTATTTGTATAGAGAAACACTACTGTCTTTTGTGTATTGACTTTGTATCCAGCCACTTCGCTGTAATGGTTAATTGTTTCTAGGAGTTTTACTGTGGACTCTTTAGGGGTTTTGATGTATATCATCATATCGTCTGCAAAAAGAGATAGTTTGAGTTCCTCTTTCCCAATTTGGATTCCTTTGATTCCCTTTCCTTGTTGGATTGCTATTGCAAGGACTTCTAAGATTATATTGAATAGGAGTGGAGAGAGTGGACAGCCTTGCCTAGTTCCTGACCTTAGTGGAAATACTTCTATTTTTTTGCCATTGAGGATAATGTTGGCTGTGGGCTTTTCATAGATAGCTGTAACTATCTTGAGGAAGGTTCCTTCTAACCCTATTTTGCTGAGTGTCTTCAACATGAAAGGGTGTTGGATTTTGTCAAATGCCTTCTGCATCGATTGATATGATCATGTGATTTTTTTCTTTCTTATTGTTGATGTGGTGTATGATGTTGATTGATTTGCGTATGTTGAACCAAACTTGCATTCCTGGGATAAAACCCACTTGGCCTGTTATATGATCTTTTTGATGAAGTGCTGGATTAGGTTTGCTAAGATTTTGTTGAGTATTTGCATCTATGTTCATTAGTGAGATTGGTCTGTAGTTTTCTTTCTTGGTGGTGTCTTTGCCATCTTTGGGAATGAGTGTGATATTAGCCTCATAAAAAAAGTTGGGGAGGATTCCTGTTTTATCGATGGTTTGGAAGAGCCTGTGGAAAAGTGGTAGTAAGTTTTCTTGGAATGTTTGATAGAATTCACCTGTAAATCCATCTGGGCCTGGACTTTTGTTTTTAGGGAGTTTCTTAATTACATCTTCAATTTCCTCTGAAGTAATTGGTCAGTTTAGGCTTTCTAGGTCTTCCTTTTCCAGTCTCGGAAGATGGTAGTTTTCCAGGAATCTCTCGATTTCTACTGGGTTCTCTAGCCTAACTGAGTATAGTTGTTCATAATATGATCTCATGATATGTTGTATTTCTTGGGGTTTTGTTGTAATCTCTCCCTTTTCATTGGTGATCCTACTGATTTGGATGTTTTCTCTCTTCTTTTTGGTGAGTTTTGCCAATGGTTTGTCTATCTTGTTTATTTTTTCGAAAAACCAACTCCTGGTCTCATTGATTTTTTGTATTGTTTTCTTAGTTTCTATGTTGTTTATTTCTGCTCTCGTTTTTATTATTTCTTGCCTTCTGGTTGTGGTTGGATTTCTTTGCTGCTGTTGTTCCAATTCCTTGAGATGATCCTTTAAACCATTGATTTTGTCATTTTCCTCTTTCTTAACATAGGCCTGCCTGTATTGCTATGAGTTTCCCCCTAATTACTGCTTTTGCTGTGTCCCACAAATTTTGACAAGTGGTCTCTTCATTATCGTTTGTCTCAAGAAATCTTTTTATTTCTTCCTAGAGTTGCTCTTTGATCCAGCTGTTGTTGAGCAGCATGTTGTTTAATCTCCAGGTATTAGTTTTTCTCCATTGCTTCTTCTTGCAGTCAATTTTGACCTCTGTTGCATAGTGATCTGCTAGGGTGCTTCTAATGATCCTTACATCTGTAGTATTATATAGGTTAGATTTGAATCCTAAGACATGGTCTATTCTGGAGAAGATTCCATGGGGGCTTGAGAAGAATGTGTATTCTGTTTTCTGGGGTGGAGGGCCCTATATAAGTCTATTAGCCCTAGATCTTTTAATTTTTCATTTAGGGCTCTTATTTCTTTGCTATTTTTCTGTCTGCTGGATCTGTCCAGTGGTGCTAGTGGAGTATTGAGATCTCCTACTATTATCACATTTCTCTTCATGTATTTCTCCAGGTTAGTGAGCAACTGCCTCACATATTTTGTTGACTCTACATTAGGTGCATAAATATTGATCAGGGTTAGTACCTCTTAATCTAGTGTTCCCCTGATTAGTAAGTAGTGACCCTCTTTGTGTCTGATCACTTTTTTGAGGTTTAATGGAATTTGGTCTGATATAAGAATGGCTGTTCTTGCTCTTTTTTGTTTTCCATTGGCTTGAAAAATTGTTTTTCATCCTTTTATTGTAAGCCTTTGCCTGTTCTGTACTTGTAGGTGTGTTTTATGCAGGCAGCAGAAGTCTGGTTTATGTTTTCTAATCCAGTTCTCTACTATGTGTCTTTTAATGGGAGAGTTTAGTCCGTTAACATTTAGGGAGATTATTGACAGAGAGGGCTGTTGTGCAGTTGTGTTCTGTAGGGTGGTTATTGTTACAATCGGGGGTTTGGATTGTGTAGTTTGTCTCTGAGTAGGTCTTTAGGATCGGTTTTGTTTACACAAATACTGCAAGTTCATTTTTGTTTGAGAATGTTTTTAGGCTACCATCTCATATGAATGACAGTTTTGCTGGTTATTGTACCCTAGGATGGAAATTTCTTTCATTCAGTCATTTAAATATTTCATTTCACTGTCTTCTTGCTTGAATTGTTTCAAATGGGAGATCTGGTTTGATTCTTATGTCCCTTCCTTTCTACTTTAGATATTACTTTAAGGAGTTCATCTTTCACTTTTTTTTTTTTTTTTCCATTTGGATTACTATATGTCTTGGTGCTGGTTTATTAGGGAGTCTTTTTACTTCCTGGATTTGCACAGAGTCCTCTTTCCAAAGGATGGGGAAGTTTTCTGCTATTATTTACCTAACTACTCGTTCTTCCCCTTTCCCTGTTTCCTCCCCTTCTGGTATATCTACAATTCTTAGATTATTTCTTTTGTCTTTGTTTATTAAGTACTAAACTTTTTCTTCTAGTGTCTTGCCTCTTAATTCCTTGTTGGTTTCCTGGTCGTTTTTGGTTTGCAGTTTTCCTTCGAGTACTACTATGTGCTTCTCCAACTTTGTGATTCTGCTCGTCTGACTTTTTACGGTGTTTGTTAATTCCTTTAATTGCTTTTGTATGGAGTCTCTCATATTCTGTATCAGATCTTCTTTAATTTGGCTAATTTGTTCCTCCATGGATTTCTTGTACTTGGTGGCTAGCGATTCTCTCATTTTCTTTACCATGGCTTGCATTTCTTTTCTCATGGCTGCTTTTAAACCTTCATCTCTTGGATCTGTGCATTTTGGTGGACTTGGGAACTTAGTAGAGGTTCTCTCTGTATCTCCAGCTGTTAGGGTCCTCCTCGGTTTACCCATTATTTTTGCAGTTATTGGTGTGGCTTGGAGAGCAGTACCTTCCGATTTCGGCCTGCTTTTGCTCCCTGAGGTATGGAGTTGGGTCCCTTCTCTGGGTTGCAGCTATGAGTGGGACTGTTGAGTGGGCTGGCTAAGGTTTGGTGTCTAGCATGCCCTCTAGTGGGAGCCTGGTTAGTGTCCCCCGCCCTCTTGCTGCCAGCCAGTGCAGTACTTCTCCTGACCACAACGGTGGAGGGTGCTGTTGAGCCTGGCTCCTTTGCCCTCCTCCCCTCCCTGGATGTCAGCGGAGCTCTGTCTCCTCCAGGCCTCTGCCGGAAACCCCTCTTGTCTGTAGTTCCTAGCCTGTCCTGGGGTGGGGGGGTGCCGGAGACCTCGAAGACAAGGTCGGGGGTAGGGTGGAGGCAGCGGAGAGTCTCCTGGTGAATGCCACCCCGGGAAACCTCCCAGATGTGGCCGGGGGAAGGGCAGTGGCCAGAGGACATTTTGTATTGTGTTTTTGTGTCCCTAGGGTAATTGCTGGATCATATGGGAACCCAATTTCCATTTTTTTTTTGAGAAATATCCATATTGTTTTTCAGAAAGGCTGGACTAGATGGCATTCCCACTAGTAGAGAATGAGAATTCCTCTCTCCCAGCACCCATGCCAACATTGGTTGTTTTTGTTCTTTGTGATGTGTGCCAGTCTTAGTGGCATGAGGTGATATCTCGTTGTTGTTTTGATTTGCATCTCCCTGATGATTAGTGAACATCTCAGAATGAGGCATTAAAGTAACAATGGTTTCTTAATTATTGTGATGCCCCTGTTTCACACTCTCACCCAGGGATGGATTATGGCAAGTGGAAAGTGAGAAAAGGAAGATGCAGATGTGAAGGAAGTAAAAGGGGGGAGGGTTAGGGCAGGCCTTGAACACATCAGTTCGGTAGAAGTGAGATATATGTAATATCTAAACAACAGATCTAATAATAGTGAAATCATGAGACCCAAACAATAGTAACCAAATTGAAAAATGTGGTTGTCAAGAAGGCAGGCTGGCAGTGGGTGGGAGGGCCTGGGGACTTCGGTGGAGGGAATTTGACACTGGAACATTGTACACCAGAAACTCAGTTTCAAATAACTTTGAAAATAACAGTGCCCTAATAAAAGTTTTAAAATAAAAAAGTTAATTACAAAAGTTAAAATATTTTAAGCTGATTTTTTCTTTCTCTTTTTTTAATAAACATTTCATTGAGGTACAGCTACAATGTTCTTCATGACTGCATCTCATTATACAACGTTCAACACTCACTCCTTCACCAGTGCACCTTTCCTGCCACCCATGTCTCCAGTTCTCCTCCATCTCTCTCTCTTTCTCCTGCCCTCCCACCCTCAACTGGATGACAAACATTTTTCTTTTCTCTCTTTCTTTCTTGCTAACTTCTTCCTCTTTTCCTTTCAGAAACTAGTTTGCAGTATTGTTACTGAAGGGGAATCATGCCTGTCACTTTGCATCCTTTCAGCACCCACTTCCTGTCTGGAGTAAGCACTTCCAGCTATCATGGTCATAGCGGTCTCTTGTCTGGCCTGATTTTATATATTTTTATACTTTCACATAATGTTTATATATCCTCTATCTTCCTTCTCTATAAAATGCTGCCCCAAATGCCACTGTCTTAGAATGGCTTATGATCATATTTCTTTAAATGTTCCCATTAAAACATTTGGATCATTCCTGATCTTGTCTTCTGTGACATTCAGATATATTGGAAATACTTTATGATACACTACAGGCTGGTCACCATTCCTCCTGATATTATATAATATATTCCATTCCAAGATTGGTTGAATTTTCCAATTTACAAAGATATAGTTCTTTTTTTTTTTTTTGGTTTTTGGATCACACCCGGCGGTGCTCAGGGGTTACTTCTGGCTGTTTGCTCAGATATAGCTCCTGGCAGGCACGGGGGACCCTATGGAACACCGGGATTCGAACCAACCACCTTTGGTCCTGGATCGGCTGCTTGCGAGGCAAACGCTGCTGTGCTATCTCTCCGGGCCCAAAGATAGAGTTCTTTAAATGCACAACTCTCCATCTGAAGATTCAAATGGGTGAAATTCTATTATTTATAGCACCTCTCAAAGGAATTGTGCAAAAAATATTACTAATCCAGTTGTCATACTCATTTGTCAATTCTTCTAGTATAAATTCTCAACTAATGGGGATTAATTAATGAGTATATCTATAGTCAGTCAAAATGCATGGGAAGAAACAATTTCAAGTATGCTGAGTGGGCGTATGTCTACATATGATGTCTGGAACTATATGAAACAGTGAGGGAAAATAATTCTACAAATTGAGGATGCAAAGGAGAGATATTGGAAAGCACCTGGATTTTATCTTTGTATTAGATTTCTGAAGCAAACCTGGAACCAATTTGCCCCCGGATTTCTTATAGGAAATAATAAATATCCTTTTCACTAAAGCCAGTTCTAGTTGGGTACTGTGTTACTCATAGTCAAAAGTATTATCACTGGGACACATTATCTCTAAGTATCTTATCTCTTTTATATCTTCATGTTGATATATACCTAGTTATATATCAAACATAACAATTGCATTTCAGCACTGGAAACCACTGTAATTCTATCTAACAGGCTTCAGTGACTATGAATCACAGAGGAGTCAGATTCCTGCTCTTCATGTCCCACTAAGTGTTTGGACTGCTTATACAAACTTATCTACAAATTCCTTAATCAAAGTGGGAAAGTCCATTCTTGGGTCTGATCCACTCCTAATTTTACCTCTATTGAGAAGGATGACTATAGTGGCATATCAAAATATTAAGGAAGTTAAAAAATATCCAGGTTCTTTCTTCCACACAATTAAAAAACTTTACAGTAGTACACAGAGTGAATAAAGGATTTCTTTATAGCAGTACTCATGGGAATTCTCATGTAATTTTAATCAAGCATTTTATTCAAACATTGTCCATTTATTTCCTTGAGTACATTTCCCTCACCACATGTCAATGTTAAATATCTCTTTAGCCACCTGATTGCCTTCACAGCAAAGACCATAGCACCCAGCCTGAATGGTATTAGTCTTAAAATTCTCTATTCAACATGGCAGACAAAGAGAAAATAATGAGAAGAATGCACTTTGTGGTTTTTTTTTCCTGTTATATGAAAGCATATATTTTGCATCTACTTCTACTTAATTCTTGGAATCTTTGGATTTGATAGAAAATTTATTTTGCATTAAATTACCTAAGAGTCAAGAAATATTCTGGCAACTCCCAACAGTTTTTAAGTAAGCCCTGGGTGACAGGTTTATACCTTTAAAAGTCATGCTTGTTGAAAGACCTTTGGGAGAAATGTCTTTCTGTCATGCACACACTGCCCCTCTGTGGCGGTTCTGGTTCCCAACACTCTGCAGGGCCTTTGTCCAGCTGTGTGTTTTCATCCTTTGTCATTCGCTTTCTCAGTAAGTCAGCTTCCCTCTTACTTCATCTACAATATTGGAAGGAATTCAGCCCTCCATGCCTCATCCTAATTCATGGCTTCATTTTGACCCCAAGATTGCAATGTTATTCTCTGCTAGACTTTATCTCCTTTTTGACATTGGTTCCCCTAAGTGTGGCTAAATACTTTCTTCCTCTTTGATGGGGAGTCTACATTCTTTGTAATGGTGCATTCAGTAAGTGAACATTTGTTAAAATGATAGTCTCCATCTTTCCCTCTAACATCTCCCTTCATCACACAGATAGTGCACATCTGTTAGCAAAGCCTGGCTTCTGCACTGAATGTTTTATAGGTACTTTTAGGCGGCCTCTTTCCAGGAGTCTCTTTCCTGTGGTTTTTGTCTCTCCTCACTAACCAAACATGCCTTTTTTATTTTTTATTTTTTGCTGGTTTGGAGAGACTTCCAAAGATTTTTATCTCCATCTGAAGGATAATTTTAATTCAGGGTGATTTGCCAGAATAAAATGTCTGATGCACTTTATGGCAAATTAATCTTTTAGCTTTTCCTGGCACTTTCTCAAGTGTGGGGAAATGATTTCTTCTCTTCTCCCAATGGGAGCAGCCTTTTAAAATGAATTCTTAAAAGTATTTGTGAGTGAGTATGCCAACGTTTATTAACAGATAAAAATTAATATAAAAAGTGGCTAGTAAGTTGGGTGAGACCAAGATTTAGGGTTAAAAATAATTACCTTGAAGTTAGAGAGACAGTATAGCAGATAAGCCATTTGCCTAGCATGTTGGCTGCAGTGGCTATGCCCCTGGTTCAAATATCCAGCACCGCAGATGGTTCTCTGAACATGATTATGGGTCAAGGGTCACACTTGAACACAGAGCCAGGAAGAGTCCCCCAAAGTGTCCCCCAGGTACAACCCAATCACCCCAAAGCAAATAAACAAATAATCACCTATTGCCTTTGAACTAAAATTGCCAGTACTAGAAAGACAGGTGAATAATGCTAGGTAATGGATATACGGTTATTGGACTTTTCTTAAAATGGAGATAACAATATTTCCTTTTGAGGTTATGCTAAATAGGATAGCTTTGCAAGTCATTGCACTAAGCCACTGTGGGGATGAAAATTATTATTATTTACATTATATTTAGTGGAAGATAAAATTAAAAGGAAAATTGTATCAAAACATCCAACTAACAAATATTCCTCTCTAAGAGTGTTTCCTGAAAATTAAAAGAATGGGAGCTGGTTTTCCATAAAACTAAACATTATTCTAAAGATATTTTCCTATATTTACATTTCATAAGCACTTATAGCACACATTATTAAGAAATTTCCTATTCAAGAAGCACTAATAGATACTAGGCTTAATTTATTAAAGCAGTGTAGGGAGAAAATTCACTGCCTAGTTAGATATTATTGCAAATGACTCTGACCAGTGTTTCATTCTGAGGGATTTTTAAGGCACAAATTGACTTGAGATAGTCAAAAGGGTTATTTTACTAGAGATAACGTGTCCCAAAATTCAAGAGCATGTAAATGCTCCCAGATGAGAAAGTTCTCTTCACCCGCGAAAGACACACTCAGGAAAAGCTGCCTACCCAAGAATCGCTGATGCTGTCAGCCATGCTCTTGCTCATATCAGCATGCGGCCATTTTGTCCCTTTAGCCTTCATTCTTCCCCACTTCATTCTTCCACACTGCCGTGTGCTCACTTCCATGGATTGAAGGAAGTCTTAACTGTCATGTAAGAGTTAGATTCTATAATGTATTAATTTAAACACTGCAGCTATTTTGGGCATAGTAGCCTTGCCAGATAGCACTTGAAAAGAAGCAGATCCCTTTTAAAACCAACCCTCACACGAAATTCCAATTTATTAAAGAGTTCAAAGGGAACTTGCTCCAATGAATATAGGAGTTGGAGAAGTGTCTAGATCTCTCTAAGATCTCCAGAGAACTTCAGTCTTTGAAATCTTGGCAGTAACTTCCTGCCATTCTAGGAAGCCCAGATTTCAAAACATTGAAACGATCTGACCATTGATTTTATTTTATTAACAATTTTTATTTTGACCAAAGTGGACTACAAATCATTCACAGTAGTATTTCAGGTACAAAGTAACATTGAATCAGGGGCATTCCCACCACAAATGTTGTCCTTCCTCCACCCCTGTTCCCAGCATGCATCCCATATGGCCCCTCCTTTGTCCCCCAGGCTGCTAGTATCAGTGGTCCCTTCTGTGTCTAGCCTGTTGTAGATTGGGTATCATTTCTGTTGTTGTTGGGTTTGGATTTGGTGTGCAAGCCTGATCATATTTTTTGTTTGTTTTTTTTAGGCCACACCCGCTTGATGCTCAGGAGTTACTCCTGGCTAAGCGCTCAGAAATTGCCCCTGGCTTGGGGGAACCATATGGGACGCAGGGGGGATCAAACCGTGGTCCTACCTTGGCTAGCGCTTGCAAGGCAGACACCTTACCTCTTGCGTCACCTCACCAGCCCCAAGCCTGATCATTTTTTATTTCTACTCAATGTTCATATGACTGTTTGGTCTTGGTGCTCTCCATTATTTCCACCTCAATTTGTGAGGCAGAACAAGATGGTTCAAGTTTTGTGGTTCTGTTTGAAGGTAAGAAAAAAAAAAAGAAAAAAGGGGGGCAATTGATTTAAAAAATAAAACTAGGATAGACTCTAAAATAACAAAAGATATCTTGACAGAAACCCAATCAATTTCCAAAGAGGAGAAAGAATATTTTAAAAAGAAATAGGGGACTTTGTTGAGTAACTGTAGTGGTCTATATCTTGTCAGGATTGCAAAACCAAACTATATATACCATTTCAGATTGGTTGAGCTCATCACATGTGCCTTAATAAAATAACTGATGGCTAAAGACAGGCTAAATCTAGTTAATCTTTAGATAAATACTGACTTACCTTCACTTAACTAAAGAGATACACCCTCCGGTTGTAGTGGATTTAACCTATAAAGATCAAGCATATATTTAAGAAACACAATTTATTTGGGGGATACTTCATACTATAATTCCAAATCAAATAACAGTCCAATGGCCCCAGCCCTAGAGTTGCAGAGGTGCCACTGTTTAATCCCCAGACCCAATTAGTCTTTGGGAAAGCACATACCTGTTCTTATTACATTGATTTGTACTTTGCAAAAAAAAAAAAAAAAATGATGCTGAAGACTACACTGGAACAGCCTAGAGCCCATTTCCAGAAAAAATAATTCCACAAAACAGTTGTGCTTCAGGTTAAGTAAAATACTATCAAGTGATACAGATTGAATTTCATCTCAAACTGGGGTTCATGTACATTTTCTTATTATTCACCAGTGTGAATCTGATTAAATATAAGCATTTCCCTTTAGATTTATGCATGTCAGTACGTTATGTACTCATGTGAGTATGCACCCACACACATTATTTACTGGATACATTTATGAAACTTCTTTGAAGCCTATTCTGAATTCTCAGTAAAGAATCCCTTCTTTGAATATTTTCTCTGCTTCAGAGAGTCTCATTTGCAAAGAACCACTATAGTGTGGAAGACTAATAAAAATGTTGTCCAGAGGCAGTAGTTTGATACTCCATTCCTGAGTGGATATTTTCCATATTTTAAGAATAATGAAATAATTCCTTCCAAATTGGCTCTTCTATGAAAGGAATATTTAAGATGTGTGTAATTCTCTTTGATTTTCATAACAATGGAATATAATATCATAGGATGAACCTAGGGGCTTTAACCTAATAGAATATTATTTAAATAAATTTTAAGCTTACACAAGCTTTTCAACATTTCTCAAAGATTTCAGCCTCATTCATGAGTAGTAAAATTCAAGTTTATTTCTTTTTTTTTTGTTTGTTTGTTTTTTGTTTTTCAGGCCACTCCCATTTGACGCTCAGGGGTTACTCCTGGCTAAGCGCTCAGAAATTGCCCCTGGCTTGGGGGGACCATATGGGACTCCAGGGGATCGAATCGCAGTCCTTCCTTGGCTAGCGTTTGCAAGGCAGACACCTTACCTCTTGCGCCACCTCACTAGCCCCAAGTTTGGCTATTTCTAAAATGAGTTGACTAGTCCACACAAGATAGAAAAAGAAACTACAACCATCCCCTTTCTTTTGAATAAGTTGTCAGACAATGTTTTAGATAAATAAATAAAAAATAATAGTAAAATAGCTATCATTTGTTAAACAGTTCTAAAGCTCTGAATTAAGAAGCACTCAAAATATTAACTCTGAACCATTAGTTTAAAATTTGAATTTGAAATGTGGCTTTTTACTCAAAGATGATCTTTTAAAAGTCTTGTGAATCAGAGATAGATAGATAGATAGATAGACACAGAATAGTCTCACTCATCTGTGAGATTTAAGAAAAATAAAAGACAGTATGATACTAATACCCAGAGTCAATAGAAATGAGGGCTGGAAGGACCAGCCCACTATATGAAACTTACCACAAAGAGTGGTGAGTGCAGTAAGAGAAATAACTACACTGACAACTATCATGGCAATGGTAGTGAGTGAGAGAAATAACATGTCTGTCTCTAATACAGGCAGGGGTGGGGGAGGAGGGAGATGGGACATTGGTGTGGGAAGGCTGCACTGTGAAGGGGGGTGTGTGTTCTTTTTATGACTAAAACCCAACTACAAATGTGTTTGTTATCATGGTGCTTAAATAAATATACTATTAAAATATAAAGGTCTTATGAATATATTCCTCACTATTTGATAATGATCTGAACACTGTGCCTTGTTTTTTTATTTTAGTGATCAAGCCCACATTTGCCTGCCATTTGGGTTCATACCATCTGAAAGCCAAAGAATTTTGTAGCATTTCACACAAAGAAAGTTTTCAGACTGTTCAAATGGAGACACATGTAATGAGATATCTCTGTTCACAGAGTACACAGAAGTTCGGGAAATATGGTCAGTGAGTACTTGCTGATTGAAGACTCAATATTTAAAAAACATACAACTTAACATTTCAATATAGCAATATATTGAAATAGTAATATAGCAGAACGTAGCAATATAGCAGTAAATGTTCTATGCATCGCGAATTCTGTTTATATTTTCAGAACAAATGGATTAAATTCCCAGGAAACGCAGATTTAAATTTTCTAAAAGTTATTAACTTTAATGCAAATCTTTAGTAATTAATTGAAATTGACATGCAAGAATTTCTTTCTAAAAAAATTCTGATAAATTTGAAAGTTTGACTATCCTGAACTGTCAAACCAAATCCTTGGAGTTTTAAATTTCATTTTGTACAGCTTGTTTATGTGAGTCTGACTTTTCAGCATCAGACACAGTGGAGTCAAAGTGTTGAACATTATAGAGTCTGACATGAAACCTCATCATTTAAAGATTAAAATTGAACATCAGTGATTTAATGTCAGAAAACAACGCTATCTGTCATGTTAAATGAATAGTGTAGGTTTAAGCTGTGCTATCTGATTCATGAGTTTGTTTTGACTCGAAAGTCTTTATTGTGGAATAAGGTCTTTAAGTAGAAAGAAATCACTCAAACTTTTTGTTTATATGTTGGAACAAAATTTTACATCAGTACTGGGGAGATCCCTGAATACATGTTTTTCTTTAAAATAAAAATGGAGCGGTGGACTTGCTAGAAATAGAAAGGTATTAATTAGTATTTTTGATATATATTTTTTGCTTTTTTTAATTCAGTTTCTTAAGTCTATCTTAAAGATGCCCATGATAAAATTTTCAGATACTGTAAGGAAATCAATATAGATTGAAATTCTTTTTGGCTTTGGGAGTATACTGTATTCTTGGCATTTATATATCTATTTAATTATTCTATAAAAATAATAGTATTTGAAATGAAGTTTGGGGGCTCTTGATCTGGAGGCTCATGAAAGCCTAGGTTGTTCTCCTGATTCACTTTTGAAGCCCATTCTTCTGTCTAGAAGAAGACAGAAGCCCAAAAGAGTCTCAGGTAGTTTTGATACCGCATAGGGCATCACACTAAAGTTGCAGGGTTGGACCACTATATTTTGGACAAGAATAGTTTTATTGGAATGAATTTAAAAAGATGTGAGGGGAGAGAATGAGGAAATAAGTATGTGTTCAAGAGAGAACACAGGCTTCTCTAGAATGAAAATAAACAAAGACATAAAGACAAGCAAGCAAAGTACATACATGTTCAAGGGAGAACATGGGCAAGAAGTGCAGCCCTTTTTCAACTGATTCACAGACCCAGATACTGCCCCAGTGCAATCTCAACTCTGAACCATGGAATGAACAGAAATCACCACAAGATGGGAAACCGTTGAGGGAAAGAAACTTGTTTCTTTTTCATATTCCTATTCTTGATAGCTACCCATATTCTTATTTAACTATAACTATTTATCAGTATATAATATTCTTGGTTGACTTTCTGTAACATTTTAGTAAATAAATGAATGACTAAATAAATGCAAGGCTAAAAATTGGTTCTAACATCAATTAAACAAGAGACCTGCAACATTTTCTCTGGTCCTTGAAATGCAAATGAATTCTTTTTAATTCCCAACTTGTTTATTTTGTGTGATCTCCAAATCCATCAAACTGGTTCCTTGAGGTCATTTTGACTTCAAGGACTTAAACAAAAGGCTCCCCTCACACCTTTCTCAGTCGGGGTGGGAGGAAAGTCGATACTCCCAAGGATGGGAAGTTAGCCTCCTTGGTCTTCCTGGAGGTTAAGGAGACAGAGCTCCAGCTGTCCAAACAGTAAAGGCAAGGCCTCTCCTTTCCCTCAAGAACTGAAGAGAATTTTCTTTATTCTTTATTCTTTTTCAGAAGTCCAGTATGAACACAAAATAGGAGTTAAAGAATTCTATTTCCAGGAAATTTTCAATGGTTACTATACAGTTAATTCTTATCCTTGGTTTCAACAGAAATACCTGAAGGTCACCCCTAAGTAAAATGTTTCTATTCAAGTTATCTCATTTTTGCCTTGCTTAAAAAATGTAGCAGTGATTTTACCATTTTTATTCTCATTCCAAATACAATCCCTAGAATGAAAAACCGTGATTATGATCTCTAAGGTGTCTGTTACAAGCTCAGATTATATCCCATACTATAAAGAACCCATGTCTTGCTACAAGAGGCCACACTGTCATTAAGTGATGGCATTCTTGATGTTGGCATACTTTCCCAAATGTAACTGAACTTGAAATAGACTGGTTAATGGCACATAGCCACTATTTGTTTGAAAATAAAGACTGCCGAGCCAGGAAGCATCTCAGTGGCAGAGTACATGATTTATGTGTCAGAGTGCCAATGAGAGAAATAAATACAGCTAAAATAGTCACATCCCATGTTATTCTAGCATTTTCAGATTAAGAGGCTTCAAGGATATTCCTTCTTTGCAGAGATCACCCTTTCCTCTTTAAGCTGTGTGGAGCATGTTTCCTCTCCTTCAAACTGAGTTCACCTTGATGACTTTTACCTAAGCAAGAAGAATATGATTTAAAAAAAGCTGCATGTTTCAAAAAAAAAAAAAAAAAAAGAATGCCACTCTCTTGTCTTGTCCACATGTTCACATGTAGAATACCGGGTCTGCATTTTGAGGAGAACCAGGTCTCCGGGGAGAGGTCACATGTAGTTGTTAGTGTGGTCTCTCAGCTAAAGTCACAACTGATGACAGCATCTCTACCACACAAGGAGAGGCTGAGCTCTGGGAAGATTCCAGGCCCTGTCTTCAAGTCACCCCAGCAGAAGTTGAGAGCCATGAAACTGAAATATTCCCAACCAACCCAGTCTCCACTGCAGCAACATAAACATCGTGGTTACTTTAGACCACTCAGTTTTGGTTTATTTGTTATGTAATGGTTCGCAACCAGGAAACCAATCACCATCTCTCATTCCTCACAACCTCTGGTAGATATACAGGGTTGACTCTGCATTTCTAGAGAAAAATAAACATTGTACTAGTGAACATGGGAGATGTGGATTTTGCCTTCACCAGGCTTACAGGACTGAAGGATTTTGTTCCCTCCTTAGTACCATGAAAACTCTAAAGTACCATAGGAGGAACTGAAGACTTTTTAGTATATATGAGGAGAAACAATATGTTTTTCTCTTATAATAGAATATTTTCCTGCAGGAATAAGTCAAATCATGTGTGTCCCTTGGCTTCCGCTACAATGGTAGTCATATTCTGAGTTTTAAGCTATTTTTGTTGTTTTACTCTCATTTGAGCTTTTAAATTTTGGGGGAGATTTTTTTGGCCACAACTGGTGTCACTCAGAGGTTACTCCTGGCTATGCACTCAGAAATCGCTCCTGGCACAGGGGGATCATATGGGACACCGGGGATCAAACCTTGGTCTGTCCTGTGTCAGCCTTGTCCAAGGCAAACGACCTACCGCTGCTCCATTATTCTGGCCCCAAGTTTTTAAATATTTTTCTAAACTTCATTATTTAATTATTAAATGAAAATTTCAAATACAACTAATCAAAGAATAAAAGTATTCAACATTTTTATATAGACAGATAGTTTATCTAAAACATTTTAATAAGTAGGCTTCTAGGAATTCTCTTTCCCTATATGTGTATATTTCTTTGTTAATGGAAAAAAGCATATGAGATTGAATAAATATGTTGCTCTGAATTGGCTCATTTTTCATAAAAATTTAGGTTTTTGGAACTTTATTAAGAATGCTTCAATGTGTTTGAATATTTAGATTAAGATATATAGTTTTATTTTAGCACGGTAAATGATTGGAGAGAAATTATGTCTTTTCTGTTCATTTAAGCAGTGTGGGTTTTTTTTAAACAAAATTTAGAATTTCTACCTTGCCCATCCTCTGGTCTTATGTTTTCAAGGAATCGACTAAATGAGCTTGAAGCTTAAAGTAAAAATAAATTTAAAAGTTTATACCTGTGCTCCTATGTTTATTGCAGCTCAATTTACAATAGGGAAATTTGGGAAGCAACCCAAGTGTTTGAGAACAGATGACGGGATATAGAAATTGTGGTATATAAGCACAATGGAATATTACTTAGCTTTAAGAAAAGATGAAGTTGCTGGGCCGGAGAGATAGCATGGAGGTAATGCATTTGCCTTGCATGCAGAAGGACGGTGGTTCGAATCATGGCAGCCGATATAGTCCCCTGAGCCTGGCAGGAGCAATTTCTGAGCGTAGAGCCAGAAGTAACCCCTGAGTGCTGCCGGGTGTGAGCCAAAATCAAAGAAAAAAAAGAAAAGAAAAGAAAAGAAAAGATGAGAGTGATCTTTCCTCCACCAATGACCTATGAATTCCTCTCATCTACTGAAATGAACTTTGTTCTTCTGCCTTTGTCAATTGCTTCTGCCTTATAAAGTTTTTTTTATATACAACAAATGAGATAAGTCCTTCTGTATTTGTCTGTCTTCTGATCTTTATCTCTTATTTGTCTGTCAGCAGGATCTTCTAGTTCTGCGCATTGTGTATATGACTATGGTGTTAGAACACTTTATGCATAAAAATCTATTATTAAAAATATTGTAAGATATAATACTTCAGTAAAAAATTTAGGGGGATTTTTAAAAATATTCAAATGGTTATGCCAATGGATATGTTTAAACCTTCCAAAAAAGAGATGCAATTAAACCTGAGATTTAAGAATAAACCTGGATCTGGAGAGATAGCACAGCAGTGTTTGCCTTGCAAGCAGCTGATCCAGGACCAAAGGTGGTTGGTTCGAATCCCGGTGTCCCATATGGTCCCCTGTGCCTGCCAGGAGCTATTTCTGAGCAGACAGCCAGGAGTAACCCCTGAGCACTGCTGGGTGTGGCCAAAAAAAAAAAGAATAAACCTTTAAAGGTGCCAAGACATGATTATATCAACATCTGCTTCAAGATCTTAATGATGAAACAAAATATCTACCAGTAACTACATCAAATCAATCAGTTTGATTATTTGAATTTATTTTTACATTAACATTTATTTATATTTGATCCTTCTTCAAAGTACAATCCTTTGACAATGAAGCATTAAACGTATTTAAATCCACAAGAACAAATACAATCGATAGTTAAACAGCAGATGAAAGAAGACACTACATTTTGCAAGCTTTAAAATGCATGTGCCTATTTAGGTAATCTGGGTGATTGGTCTTTAATGATAGTCTAAATCAGTGTTAATGAGGATTCTTTACAGATGGGGTTTAAGGTTTTGTGGAGAAGTTAATCTCAAGTATATCTCCAAGACTATGGCAGTTTCATTTTCAATATCCAATTATATGTTTGAGTTTCCTGAAACTATTAGCACCAAATAGTTTTTTTCTGAGGTATAAGACAACTTCCCCTACAGCTGAAAGTATGCCCTGCATTATAACTCTAGAAGCTCTCTATACTTGTCTGGAACCTAAAATTTGAAATTTTTTTCAAGAAGCCATCTCTACATTTCTTTTACCCTTGTCTTGGTATTCCTGGGGAAGGTCCTTACATATTTGAGTCATTTGGAACCCAATGACATAAACGGTATCATCTACTTCCTGAAGTTGAATACAAATGCTGAGTTTTCTTTCTACCCCAAACTCTCAATTTTAATATGGAGAAAATCAGTTAAGTATCTCCTTCTGCATTTCAGTATTATATCTAGGAGTAGATCTAAAGTCTCATGCCAAGGACCATATTTTGTCTAAATTTTGTTTTAGAAAATTTGTCTTCAATTGAAATGTTTATTCTCTTCCATCATATCTAGGAACAGATTTCCTTTATTTTTATTTTCGTTATTTGGAGGGGGGCACACCTGGTGAATCTCAGGGGTTACTCCTGGCTATGGGCTCAGAAATCACTCCTGGCTCAGGGTACCATATGGGGATCAAATCGCAGTCTGTCCTGGGAGAGCTGCATGAAAGGCAGATGCCCTACCATTGTGCTATCACTCTGACCCCCAGAAACAGAAAGATTTCTTTCAATACCGTACACTACCTTGTACCTGGTAGAAATAAGCATAAATGCTATACAATCCCGGATAGCAAAAAACCTAGTGTATATAAAATCATGAGGCTCAAGTTCTATACTCAACTCACTGATAAACTCATCATTTCATCAACATGAATTGGAGACCTAGAGTGCCTGCTGAGCTTTACTATCACATCAATCAGTCCAAAAGAATGGGTCAGTAGGCTGAAAGGCAGCAATAGTGTAGTTCTGATACTATAATCCCAGAGCTGTTCTCTTTTCAATGATACCAAAACTAAGATCATCTGCGAAGACCAAAAAAAAAAAAGCCATCAAGGGCCAATAGGTCCTCATTCAAACTAGTTGTTCTGGATTTGCAGTGTTTGTATTCCTGCCTTTTCCTCTTCTTTTTCTTTTACATTTCCCCCCTACTATGTGAATAAGTAGCACAACTCAGAGATGATCTGTCCGAAATAAGCAAGAAAAGTTCAAAAGTTTCACTCATCTGATAAGCGACTAATATCAAAGTTATACAAGTCACTGGTTGAAATTCGCAAGAATCAAAGAATCCAACCCCCTCACAAAAGTGGGGAGAAGAGATGAATAGATATTTCTCCAAAGAAGAAATACAAACGATAGCCAAAAGCCAAACATTGCTCCACATAACTAATTATCAGTGTGAAGCAAATCCAAATGACATGAGATATCATGTCATACCACAGAGCCTGGCATACATCAAAAAAAGAACAACCAGTGTTGGTACAGATGTGGGGAGTAATGGACTCTCATTCATTGTTGGTAGGAATGTCAACTACCCCAGCCTTTTTGTAAAACAATTTGTAACATTTCTTAAAATCTAGAAATTAGGGGCAGAGAGCGATGGTGCAGTGGTAGGGAGTTTGCCTTGCACAAAACTGACCCAGGACAGGCCTTGGTTCCTTCCCCTGGCATTCCATATGGTCCCCTAAGCCAGAAGCAATTTCTGAGTGCATAGCCAGGAGTAACCCCTGAGTGTCACCAGGTGTGGCCAAAATAAAATTAAACACCCAGAAATTAAGGTTCTATATGGCCCATCAATACCAGTTCTGGGAATATATCCTAGGGGACCTCAAAAATAATGCAGAAAAGACATCTGCATTTCAATATTCATAGTAGCAGTATTCACAGAATCTGGAAAATACACAAGTTTCTAAGAAAAGAAGAGGAAATAAAGCAACTATGATACACTGTGGAATGCTATCTAGCTGTTAGAAAAAATGAAGTCATGAAATTTGCTTATATGTGAGTGGATATGGGAGTATTATGCTGAGTGAAATGAGTCAGAGGGAGAGGGATAGACCTAGACGGATCACACTCATTTGTGAGATATTAAAAATAGTAATGTGATGATAATACCCAAGCACAATAAAGATGAGGGCCAGAAGAACTAGTCCATGGTAGGAAGTTTGCTACAAAAAGAGGAAGAATGAAGTTAGGGCAGAGAAAGAAAGGACCATTACTAGAATGATGGTTGGAAATGGTCACTCTGAACAAGAACTGGGTGTTCAAAACATGTAAAGTATAAACATGATACCGCTTCATTAACAGAATTGCAAACCACAGTGTATAAAAAAAAGAGAGAGATATGTATGCTTTTGAGGCTAGCTGAGTAGGAGGGAAACTAAGGACATTGATTGTGGGAAATGTGCACGTAAAGTACAGATACTCCTCGATTAACGACCAAGTTCCGTTTCAAAGACTTGGTCATTAAGTGAATTGGTCGTTAAGTGAGGAACTGCATGTACTGTATACAGTAGTACAGTATTGCATAGTAATTGACAATACAGTCTTCTGAATAAGTAAAATAATGAGAAAGGTCAAACTGAAAACTTCCACTTGTTTTCATTTGCATAGGTTATGTAATTTACACACAGTACTGAAATGTATTACAGAACATCAAGTTAGTAAAGTAAGTCCATGAAAGCACCAAAAACCACAGTACTGTAGTGTAGAGTGTACAAGATGGAAAAAGGATATTTAAAATAAAATAAAATAATGGTGAAGAGATGGTCTTAAGTGTGAGTGGTCGCTAAACAGGTAGGTCGTTAAGTGAGGAGTATCTGTAAACCTTATCTCTATTATCTCTGGGTATTATTACCATACTGTCTTTTCTTTTTTTTATTTTTAAATCCCACAGATGCATGTGACTATTCTGTGTCTATCTCTCTTTCTCTGGCTCATTTCACTCAACATAATAGTTTCCATGTTCATCCATGTATAGGAAAAGTTTGTGACTTTCAGTTTTTCCTAATGACTGCATAGTATTCCATTGTTTATATGTACTACAGTTTCTTTAGCTACTCATTGATTGTTGGATATCTGGGTTGTTTCCAGATTCTGACTATTGTAAATAGTGCTGCAATGAATATAGGCATGCATTTTTGTATTGTGTTTTTGTGTTCCTAGGGTATATCCCAAGGAGTGGTATAGCTGGATTATATGGGAGCTCAATTTCCAGTGTTTTGAGGAATCTCCAGTTTTTTATTTTCATAAAGGATGGACTAAATGGCATTCCCACCAGCAGTGAATGAGAGTTCCTTTCTCCCCCTATTCCTGCTAGCACATATTGTTCTTGTTCTTTTTGATGTGTGCCAGTCTCCAATATGATATGAAGCTTATCACAAAGAGTGGTGAGTGCAGTAAGAGAAATAACTACACTGACAACTATCATGACAATGGTAGTGAGTAAAATAGAATGCCTGTCTAGAAGACAGGTAGGGGGTGAGGGAGGAGGGAGATGAGGATTAGTGGTAGGAAGATTGCAGGGGGTGTACTTTTTTATGACTGAACCCCAACTACAAACATGCTTGTGATCTTGGTGCTTAAATAAATGTATTAATAATAAATAAATAAATAAATAGTAAGCCATGTTTGTAAGCCAAAAAAATGCAGAACGAAACTATCAGAAAGTGTGACTATTTTCATGGCCATGTTCCTCAGTTGGGTTGTTATGTCATCTTAGGTGCTTCCTTTAATGGTCCTTGGTTTTCAACAAAACAAGCCCCACACACACAATTAGCAAATGTGCTGCTCTGAAACCATCTCGGTCTATTCCCATCCTGCATCCTGTCTTAATCTTTTTGAACAGATATTTTCTTAGCAATCATGTGTTTAACTTCTCCATCCTACTTCTCAATGGAGAGTCATCTACCCAGACAGGACAATACATAACACCTTTTCCCCAGGTGCTAAATTTACATAGCCAACTTTTAGCACTAAGAAAGAGGCTAGAGGGCCAGAGAGATAGCATGGAGGTAAGGCATTTGCCTTGCATGCAGAAGGATGGTGATTTGAATCCCGGCATCCTATATGGTCCCCTGTGCCTGCCAGGGGGCGATTTCTGAGTGTACAGCCAGGAGTAACCCCTGAGCGGGGCCGGGTGTGACCCAAAAACCAAAAGAAAAAAAGAAAGAGGCTAGAATAATAGATAGAAATCAAATGACAGAATAATGCAAAGGGCACATTAGACAACATTTTCTCATTTTTTGTCATATGTGTCATTTATATTGCTGGAAATCAACTGATAAATGCTTAAAATCCATACTTAATATCATTATCAACTGGATTTTGAGAGGAATTATGAATCTACGAAGTTTTATTTCAGATGTCCTTTTTTCTATTTTTGAGCCAAACCTGGCAGTGATCAGGGTTTATTCCTAGCTCTGCATTCAAGCAGAGTCCTGGTGGGACACAGGGAGCATACGGAGTGCTGGGTATTGAATTCAGGTGTCCCCATGCAAGGCAAGCCCCCTACCTGCTGTACTCTAATCCTTATTTTATATTTTATTTATTTATTTATTCATTTTAGGGATTGGGCCTACCAGGCTTGTGCTTAGAGCTTAATTCTGGTGGTGCTTGGGGAATCATGGAGTCCTGGGGATCAAACTAGTCAGCTTCCTGCAAGGCTAAGTCATAAATCCCTGTGCTATCTCTTGAGCTCTCATTTCAGTACATATATAATTTATGTTAAATAAGTAAGAGAATTCAACTCACTTAAAACTACCTTTGCTATTTTAGGGATTCTTTGGCTCACATATGTCCCTGAATATTCACAATTATAACAGATACCCAGGGTCATTAGCACATTGCCTGTGACTGAAACCTTGGGTGTAGAAGACGTGCTTCTCCCATTAGTAACACCCCATATTCTAGAATAACAGCATCTGAATCCTGGTTTTAGCTGATTGTGGCAATCTGGATTTCATTACTTAAGAGAGATAAGATGACAGATTGGGCTGTTTCCTACTATCTCAGAAGAGCAGCCTCAAGTATTCGGAAAATGTGAACACAAAAATATTTAGAGATTTTACGAGTATATATTATTTGCTGTCTGGGAGAGAAAGAGCAGAAGATTATCACCCAAACAATTTTGATATTGGGTTTTATCTTCCTACAACAAGCAGACTCCAGTTGAAAGAATCTGTTGCCATTTGCCCTGAGACTTTAGCCCTACTCATATCTCTGACATCTTTCATTTATTTTCAGCTTTATGTTTAGTTAGCAATAGTGGAATCTGGATGCCAACATGCTTTTAGCAAATACTGTCCAGATCTTCCAGAGATTTCTGCTGCGCATGGCCACATACAGATACAAAGAAGGAAAAATCATGAAGAAGTTTTCAATGAAGGAATGTTTAGAAAGGTCTTATAGGCTAGAGTTCAACTTCAGCTATAAAATTTCAATTTGTTATACTTTTTCTTTAAACACTTATAGTGTTCATATCTGGAGAAATGATCCTGAAGAAGTCATTATTTTTCAGCAATGGATGGATGGGCTCAAAGTTTGTGAAATTTATATCAAAAAAATGGAATTCTATTTTCAATTGCATAACAGTCATCTGCTATTTCACTTGTTTATTTGAATAATAAAATAATAATACAATAATAAATAGTACAATTTATTATTGCATATCTGAACACAACCAGCAGTTGTGATTTGAGGGGTGATTTGAGGTGCCAGAGATAGAACTCTGATTGGCCACATGCAAGGCAAGCACCCTACCCTCTGTACTATTTCTGTGACCCAATACTCAATACTTCCAATACCCAATACCAAGTCTTCCCTCCGTAGGAATGAAGCAAGCATACTACACTTATGCAGCTGTTATAGCAAAAAAAAAATCTATCTTCAGGAAGCACAGATAAGCTGCATTTACCAGTCTGGAGTTTCCTGAGCAATTAATTCCACATTGCTGAATGTAGAGGATTTCAACTAAGATGCTCCTTCTGATCATCCTCACATAATGTTGTGCATTTAAATCAGACCACCCAAACAGAGTAGATAAGAATTCGAGTAGCAATCATCAGCATAGTTGAAAATACAAAGCCAAACTGAATAGCCTGAGATATATTCAGTGTTTATACTCTCTGCTTCCTTATGGTGTTTGATGTACATAAATAAAAGTATCAAAGAAGGGATCAGGAAGCCAAATAGAACAGCTGGGAAAATGTCTGACAATTCAACAGTGCATTTACCTTCTAATTGTTTGCAGTTCTTTCTCACTAAACAGGCTATGAAAGATAGCCATTATCTTACTCTGCAAAGCTAATTCATGTTGGGGTGGGATAACAGGAGGTTATAACTGTTGAACAAAGATAAATCAATACTATCTGTCAATATTTCTATGTACATATATATTTATTTCTGTGGACATTTTTATGTCACTGAGAACAAAAGAATTTTTTGAATCTCCATTTACAGAGGAGGACAGAAATGCTATTGTAATTATAGCTTACATATCATCATGTCTTGATACTCTAGGGTATACAGATAATGAAAAGATAATGCTTTACCTTGAAATACTGAAATGGAAAAAGCTTCTGCTCATGGGATCTCTTTGGAATGTATTATTGCAATTACAGAGCCAGTTAAAATAGTAATGAATCTCCCATGCCTCCACCCCACCTTCTGTCTTGACACTTCCATGAAAGTTCCTTCATAGCTTGAAATGGCTGTCTGCTTTCCCCAAAGAGCTCTAAATGGCTATTAAGCAACCAGTAACTTTGCCTAAATGTAGAGCAATTAGAATCATTTTCAAAGTTTTGAAAGATTGGTCTAACCTCCCCCCACTTTTTTTTTTTAAACCAAGATTAGATGGAATCAAGAAAATAAGCAGCTTAGAGATGAATAAGACTGACGTGCTTGAGGGAAGTCTCCTTAGAGAAATAAACGAGTCAGCAGTATATTTGAAAGTGAAATGTGCCTGCACCTTTGGAGAAACTTTTGAATTTTTAATTATGATGATTAACTGGGGAAATGCCATAATCATAGGACATCTAGAATGTTTAAAAAGAAAACCTCAGGCACAGAGTGGAATTAACCCCATTTGTCTGTGCAAGCACATTGGTATGTATTTATCCACTGTTCGCATCAAAATTCTTGAAAATCATTTTTCTTAGACAAGGACATAGTATTATAGTTAAGGCACAAACGTAGCCAGTCTTTGACCCAGGCTTGATTCCTGGCATTACATGGCCTCTTGAGTACTACCAGATGTGATCCCGGAGACTCCTAAGAACCACAGGGCCCAAAGCAACATGACATCCTGTGTCCTAGCCTTGCATTCTAGGCAAAATTGGTTGGCTGAGTATCACGAATTGCGACCTCAAAGTCCCTGAGCACTGCTTGGGAACCCTCCCCCAAAGAAAATAACAAACAAAATACTTGGGAGTAGTTGGGGGCTGCCTCAGAGACCATGAAGAGCTGAGAATTGAACCAGGTTCAGCTGAATGCAAGGCAAGTTCTTTAACTCCTGTGCTACCTCTCTGGCCCTAAAGAAAATAATTGTTCTATACTTCATTCTTTTCCTCTTCTATATTTACCTTTTCTGATGTGTTTAATATGTATCTATATGCTTGAATATTTGTGGGTGCTAGTGTATATTTAGTAGGGCACTAAGTGTAATGTAGACAGTCTTCAGTTTTTATTTGGGGAATGTTATCCTTTCAAAATCTATCCTTTTTGCTTTGTGTGCATAAAATGTGTCATCTCTGACACTGCACAACAGTTTATGGTATGCATTTGTCACCTTATCATTATTTCAATGTGGACACTTTGGTAGATAGTCTATATATCTACCTCCTCCAGAAATACTGTGTCAAATATCCTCTTTTATGAATCTTTCAAAGATTGCCTAGGGAATGGATTCAGATGTAGGCTCTCGTTATTTCATTTGTATATTTAGTTTTACTAGATACTATAGAAATTCTTTCTCTCTAGGGAAAACAAGCTAGCTTATTTTCCAACAGTTCATAGTATCATTAATGATTGTTTTTTCTTCCAAATTGTTCTCTTTCTTTTTTATTAATATATTTATTTAAGCACTATGATTACAAACATGTTTGTAGTTGGGTTTTAGTCATAAAAAACTCACTCTCCCTTCACCAGTGCAACTTTCCCATCACCAATGATCCCACCTCCAATATTTGATAATATATTTTTTTTACTTCCCTGATAATATATTTCTAATTATCAACAACTTAATGGCTATATGAGATTAACTTGTCATAATAATAGAAGATTTAGGCATATTTTAAGGAGAATATTAAATAATTTTTGTGGAGGTAGTTACATTATGTTAGGTAAAAGCTTGCTGTAGTTTCACAGTTAAACATGGAGAAGGGTTTGTCTAGAAGATGCTGTTCTAAATTTTGGATAGAGATACTGTGTATGCTTAGTTTAAGTTCTGGTCTTTAAATTCTCCCAATGATTCTGGGAACTATACGTATCCTTTAGTAAACCCCTTTATTCCCAAAATAGAGGCCATTCTGTCATTGGCAACCTAGAAAGCTGGTCTATTCAGTAATTGGTACCTTAAATATTGCAAACCCTCAAAGGTTAAATTAGAAACTGAGGATTGGCTAAGTTAGTTTATATTTGAAAATTCTGAAGATCTGGTTCTCATTATTAGTTTCTGAAGCATTTTATCTTTAGATTTTTATTCTTCCATATATTCTTTCATTTTGGTATATATATTTGATATAAACCCTAAAAGTACAGTTGAATTTTTATTAAAATATTAAATATTATTCAATGGACAAAATTATAATAGTTTGCCCATTGGTGAACATGGTAGAATTCTCTAACTGTTCAGGCTTTCTTTTATGTCCTATAATCAGGTTTTTAAATTTTCTCTAGGAAAATTTTATAAATTTTGTTATATTATTTCCATTTATGGGTGATGGTCATTTTTTCCTCCATTCCAATAACAATTATGCTTTGATATACAGGAAATTATGATCTACACTTTAATGTTAACCATTATAACCACATTTTATGACTACTATAAAATTGAAGGGGAATGGTCAAAGGAAAAATATAAAGTTGTTTATTATATATAAATAGATAATTAATAGGTTTTTAAATGTCCTGTGGATAATGCCTCATTTCATTATGTACTTTATAGTCCATTATTGCTGGTATAAAGGAAATAGTATATTCAATTCCTAATGCCAAAAAAAAGAAAGAAAGATTTTAGGTTAAGAAAACTTGTTCTACTCTTACTCTATAAGTTTCTCATTTGTTTTTCTTTTTTTACTTAGATAATTTTATCACTTTGAAATAATGAATATTTACCTTTTCTAATCTTTTTATTTTCTTGTTTATATTTTTTATTGCCCTACTTATTGCTTTATTTTAGTGAGCAGGACTCTTATTTTTTTTCTTTTTGTAGAGCACAATCAGAGACAGAGGAAATCTAGTGTTGCCCCAGTCTTAAAGGGAATCAATGATAAAGATGAAAAACTACAATTGGCCTACCCTTTGGCCACCTGTCCCTTTTCCACACCATCCCCATACTTTTATCCCAGTATTCTCCTTGGCCAAGAGCTCAGTTACTAATACTAGTTCTCAAGTTTGAGTATCTTGGAGGAGAGAAGAGAAGGAGAGAAATGAGGGAATAGAGAAAAAAAGGAGACCCCAGAGCTTGTTAAATTGTCTGCACTTAACCCTCCATATCTCTCTTGTCCTCAAAGATTGCCTTTATAATATTTTCACTAGTCATGGCTTTCTCTTCTGTCTTCAATTGCGACAGAAAAAGGGAGATGCATGCATTTAGGGCTATCTTTTTATCTGTCCATCCTTCTATTCTCCCTAAATTTATCTGAGACTCCTTACCCCTTCCTCTCCTAATCTCTCTTTTCAGCCAAAACCTGGACCCCTACTGTCTTTCAGATAGATCATTTTAAATTTTTCAGTGTTTTCTTAGACCCACCATTTTGTTTCACTCTGTGATATCTTCAGGTTGGGTTTAGAGCAAAGATACAGAAACCCCTTTAAAACAACATTTAAAATCTGGGACAGTGATTTAAAAGTAAAAACAAGGGAGACAAAACTTGATGGACAATGTAATAAGAAAACAGTTATAACCCACAAGTCAACAGTGAAAGACTTCTCTATAATATACTGTGAAGGATGCCCTAAAACTAGAAAAGAGGCTTAGAGTGAGCTCATTCATTTGCTTACTTTGTGCTAAAAACCTATTTCCCTAAAAACTAATGTTAAATCTTGAAAGGTTTATCTTGAACTTTTGTTTTAGTGAGAATTACAGGATAGTTGGTTGTACCTGAAGAGAAAGATGTTCTTGTATTCAATTTCCACATGTTTGAAACCTAATTTTTAGACTGTAAAACTGGAGATTGTGAATAATAAATAGGATTCTGAATAAGAAAAGAAGGGAATGTGGCAGGTATAGACAAATCATGTACAAAAAAGTATGGCCAGCAACTTTTATTATTTTAGCAGCAAAATCTGAAAAAGAAATGTTTTTAGGGAAAAAGAAACATGAAATTTTGCTATAGCGGGGTGGACATGGAAAGTATTATGCTGAGTGAAAAGAGTCAGAGGGAAAGAGATACAGAATAGTCTCACTCACCTGTGAGATTTAAGAAAAAAAAAGACAGTATGATAATAATACCCAGAGACAATAAAAATGGGATTTGAAAGGAACAGCCCATGATATGCAGCTTACCACTAAGATTGGTGAGCGCAGTTAGAGAAATAACTACGCTAACAACTACCATGACAACGGCAGTAAGTGAGAGAAATAGAATTCCTGTCTTGAAGACAGGCAGGGGGTGGGGAAGTAGGGAGATGGGCATTGGTGGTGGGAAGGTTGTGCTGGTGAAGGGGGGGTATTTTTTTTTATGACTGAAACCCAACTACAAATATGTTTGTAATTATGGCACGTAAATAAATATTTTAATTTTAAAAAAAGGAAAAGGAAACAAATAGAGGAGACAGTACTTAAATTGAACTTAGAGCAACGTTTTGACCTGCTTTCTCATCTTGCCTACACCTTACAACACTCATCACCCTTATTGAAATCAGCTCCTATTGGAATGAGTACTTCTTTTGTTGTTGTTGCTTTTTGGGCCACATTGATGATGCTTAGGGGATACTCCTGGATATGTGCTCAGAAATCACTCCTGGCTTGGAGGACCATATGGGACACAAGGGGATCGAACCACAGTCCTTCCTAGGTTAGTGCGTGCGAGGCAAAAGCCCTACTGCTTATGCCACCTCTCAGGCCCCTGGAATGAGTACTTTGAAAGATTAGTAATGCTTTAAAAAGTACTGACATTAGGGGCCCGGAGAGATAGCACAGTGGTGTTTGCCTTGCAAGCAGCTGATCCAGGACCAAAGGTGGTTGGTTCGAATCCCGGTGTCCCATATGGTCCCCCGTGCCTGCCAGGAGCTGTTTCTGAGCAGACAGCCAGGAGTAATCCCTGAGCACCGCCGGGTGTGGCCCAAAAACCAAAAAAAAAAAAAAAAGTACTGACATTAAACTTGTGCCTAAAGATTAGATAGAAATAGTAGGGCACATGGGAGAAGGGAACTGAAACAAAAGATATTGAAAAATAATCATTATACAAAGGGTATTTTTTAATTGAAGACATAAAGGAGAAAATGGTTTACAATCTCAAAGAAATGATATATACAACTGGCTCATTTACATTTGTGACATTTGTGATGAAAGACTTGTTTTATGTGATTCTGGGTCAGTTTTCTCTTACTTGAATCCCCACCTGTTGCTGAGAATATGCTTCCATTTCTTGGCTCTGTGTGGGTCCCTCCTTCCCACCCATTCTCAACACTCCACCCTCATTTTTTTTCTATTCGTTGTCAGGGTAATTTGTATTTCTCCAGAGACAATCAACAACTAGTCCTATATTTTCCTCAAAGTCGGGGCAAGTATTTTGAAAAATCAAAATGAAGCTCACCTCCAAACTCTACGTAGGATGTAGAAAGGTTAATAAGTAGTTAAAATATATAAAAGTAAAATACTATCTTGTGGGTAAATTTTGATTTTATGTAGATCATAATTGTATGAATTAAAAACACAAAACATATACACAAGTAGATATTTCTTTCTTTCTTTTTTAAGGTTTTTTGGAGCACACTTGGCAGTGTTCAGGGGTTACTCCTGACTTTGCGCTCGGAAATTACTCTTGGCAGGCTCAGGGACCATGTAGGATGCTGGGAATAGAACCTGGGTGGGCCACTTACAAGATAAATGCCCTCCCCAATGTGCTATCACTCTGGTCCCACAAATAGATATTTTCCAATAGCATTTTTTTTAAATTTGTGTTAACATATACATAACACAAGTGACCAGTTTAACTACTTATACATGTACAATTCAGCAGCACCAGCTACATTCCCAATGCTGTGTAGCCATTCCCAATGCCCATTTCTAAACAATTTTCTTCTTCCTAAACAAAAAGTATCCATTAAACAAAATACCTCTTTGCCCTTCCTTCCAACCCTTGTCACTTCCCTCAACTCCTGTCTCACGAAATTGGACTCTTTGGCACCTCTTAGAAGATGAAGCATTAGCGTTTTTAGTCAAAGCAATTGCATTTTATATTAATAAACTAACTTCGACTTTGCACACTTACTGTTCTTACTTTTCTAAACTGATTAGAGACTTATTTTATCATCAATAGCTTAATGTAATTATATTGATTTGTTCCTGGGACCAATCAATGAGGTTTTCTGGGCTTTAAATGTGTTAATTGATAGGAAAGTTTCTTCTGAATGAAGAAATAAAACTGTGGATTAACTGAGAAAGCAGAATTGAATATAGAAAAAAAATGACCTTAGGAAAAATCCAATAGGCAGAATCCATTGACTCTTTACATGAGTCCTCTAGCATGTAATTAAATTGATAATTCAGTGCATCAATTGCTTTGAAATTACAGGACTAAACATAACTAGTCCTAGATTAGAGGCAAACTCTTTGGTTTTTCACACAAGCACATTCACAACTCAGAAGAAGATATATCTTTGGTTTGAAAACTTCCAGGTTCTGAATTGTTAAGAAACGGTAAGAGGATATTTTTTTCTTTTAAAGTTCATGGCCTTTTTATAATAAATAATATTACATGGTCATTTCAAAGAAGGCTCTAGGGGCAGGACCAGGAACTCTTCACGTTGTGACTATGATTGACAGACCCCAAAATGCGGTAGTCATTCAGGCAGTAGCTACTTTTTCTGCGGGGCTACAAGACCCTTCGCATTCCTGCTCCACCCCCACATTTCCACATCCCCCTGAGAACTTGCTCTGCTCTTTCTAGGCATCTGGAACAGAAGGAAGATGAAAATCGCACATGGAATGACTTGAATAAAGCTTATTGACTAAATAAAATAAAAATATTATACCAAATACTATATAGGATATTTAAATTTTAAATATATTTAAAAAAATTATAAATATTCTAAAAGACATCATTAATCTTATCATGAAGTCTATTGTGTTTCAGGTACTGGAATAGAAAAATCCTACATTCAAATGGCCCTTTATTGGGGGAGGAGAGAGAGAAAAAGATAGAACAACATGAGGAGAAAGCATAAAAATGCAATGGCAAATTGAGAAATATGGCTAAAAGACAAACGGTAATTATACTATCCTTTAAAATTTTTTCCATAAGTACAAAATTATTTTTAAAAGATGCTGCATAAAAATAAGAAAATAGAATATAAGGGGTTATATATGGTCATTTAGAAAGTCATCATAAAAGCATCTTTTATCCTATTTCTTAAAAGAATAGTTTATTTTTATGTTAATGGATAATTTAAAACAAAAAGGTGTTGATGGTCAACTTGCTTTTCAAAGTATCTAGTAAGCTTTTCTTCCACACAAGTCTAGTTTACTTTTTGGCATATTCAAAGATTCAAAGGAGCCCTTAGGAAAATATCAAAGTCATTTTCCTGTTTAACATAGAATATTCTAATGTTCTTAAACATGAACCTTTTTGTTTTTGTATTGACATCCATCAAAATTTTATCAAAAGTTGACACTCACAGAAATTCATCAAGATTTCAGAAATGCCATTATATTTCGGGAACAATATCTCAAGGGAAGCACTCATTTGTAATTCTTTATACACTGGGTTTACACAAACAGGGTTCTAGTATGTTCTGAGACATGTATGGACATGTGACTCTACATTAATTAGAAAAACTCTTATGCTTAATTTATCAAATCAATGTGGAGATAGATTTTATTTATGCAATTTTCCAGGATTAGTTACTGAGTCTTTAGAACAAACTTTCTCTTTTAAGTTTTAATGAGTAAAATTAAAAGAGTCACTAAGAATAAACAAATTATCAATTCAGTCATCTCTTGTATTGGGTGATCTTGACATAACTGGTAGAACAACAGCTCCTTTAATCTGAGATTGCGAGGGGGAAATTACTTGGTTATTTTATCCTTATTCCCCTTGAATCTAGCCTCAATATTCCTTAGATTAGTGGGTTACTTCAGACATACAACCAAAGATTTCTCTACATTAATAATAAAACCCTTCTCAAATGAACTCTTACTGTGAATTCCTTTAGTAGTAAAATATAGTGTCTGAGTAGCTGGAAAAGATTTGTGGTTAAGAACAAATTTTCTTGCATTACAAAAATTTTCTTTTTCTTAAATTTTTTTATTTTAATTATGAGAACAAAGATGCAAAAAAAGAGGACAAGGTAAAGTTACAGTGGAAGAACAATCACCCATAACATAATTCTCAGAAGTCCCCTTGCTGATATCTTAACTTTGAACTTTCAGCCAAAGAACATTAAGATAAATAAAACAGAATCCATGTACAATTACTTTGTCCCTCAAGCCCCCAGATTGTAACACATTATAATATTTCTTAACAGCACACAAGGCAATCTAAAGCCATAAAACTTACGTAACTCCTTAAACATTAGAGGCATAGTATTTTTTACATTTCCATGTACATGCATATTAGCTTAAGTTAACCTCAAATTTTAAGTGGTTTTTTTTTTTTTTTTTTTTTTTAAGGATTAGAGTCAAAGGAGCACAGTAAAAACGGTGTTAGAGTAGCAATTGTTGTTTGCATAGGCCCACCAAAATATGAGGGGCATGGAAAGGAATAACCTTGACCTAAATACAAAGAGACCAGACCCCTGAAGTTTCTTGGCATAAGACCAAATCTAGGCTCCAGGCAAGCTAGATCGTCCAATCCAAGACATTGTCTGTAGTGCTAACACACTTTTATTTTTCACACAGTCTCTGTTGTTGGTATCATGTTTCTGTATTAAATATCCTGGAATCTGCGTATTCTGCATTGAAGTCAGGATGTGGAACGTCCTCTTGTTTCACCTCACCATTAAAGGGCAATGCAGAGAGCCCTGTCCTGTGAGCAGGTCGTTGTTGTTGTTAAGTCTTCTCAGTGTTAAGGGAAGTCTCTTGAGCAGGTCGATGTCTGAGCAGTGGTAGGGTCTTCCGTGGTAGAGGATTGCTTCCAGGTGATGTTATAGACAAACCTGGATGTTTCTTGGATGGCTTCCCTGGTTCAGGGGTGAATGGAAAATGCCCTTTCTTCTGAGGCCTGTGCCAGGTCCTTATGTCAATGTTCAGGGTGTAAGGTCCCTTTGCACTACAAGATTTGTGTGTTCCAATCTCTATTAGATAGGATCTTATTTGTATGTATAGTATTTTCCTATTTTAATGTGCCTATGCAAAAAAGGAGCAATGCCACGTGGCGTTATTGGTGCATATGGGGGCCATAAGAACAAGTCCAACAATCCCCATGACACGGTTCAATCATAAGCATTAAACTGGGGGACTCTTTCACCAAAATTCCTTGTTGAGAGAAGATAAAAAGTGGTTAGAATCGTCACTGTATAAGAGAATATTTAGTAAGACTTATAGCTGTCAGAGGAAAAAAAACACAAAATATTCTAAAGAAATACGTGTCCATTTTATGTCTTTTGAAACAGTTTGGGGTTGTCACACACAATGCACGGCTTTGGTCTGTGACTAGGATTGTGCAGTACTAAAGTTAAAAAGAGTAATGTGGGTTAGTGATGTTTGGGGTGGTGAGGGAGTTAAGGAGTAAAAATGAGCTTTGTAGGGGTGTGGGAAAGGGAAGAATACAAAATGGACATTATGGATACGCAAAACAAACATAAAGATAAGGGATACTCTTAATACATGCAGTGCGTCCCCCTGCGGTTTTCCATATGTGAACTAGTCAGAAATTGCCAGTGACAAACAGCGCAACCGAGCAAATCTCAGCACACCCCAAGTTAGGACCAACCATTTCTGGCTTCTTGGCTGGAACCCCAGAAGGCCTGGAGGCCGGGGGCAGAAGAGGGGAAGGCTGGGGACCTATCAAGGCTCCCAGCGCACCCAAGTTAGGGAGAAGGCCCTCCACATGGGGTCTCCCCAAACCCCATGCGGTTGGAGCCAGCCTCCAGCTCAAGAGAGGATGGATAGAGAGCCAGAAGCCAGGATCTGCCCGCCCTCCACCCTGTGCCCTTCCCACCCTAGAGCTGGGGGAAGGGCGGGGAAAGCTTGGGACCCCATCCAGGAGGAACCCCCGACACCCACCTTGTCTGGCTGCCTGGGCTGCCACCCCAGAAGGCCTAGAGGACGGGGGCAGAAGAGGGGAAGGCTGGGGGCCTATCAAGGCTCCCAGCGCACCCAAGTTAGGGAGAAGGCCTTCCACATGGAGTCCCATTACAAAAATTTTCTATAAAGTTCATTAATAATCCATATTCTTGTTACAATAAGAGCACTTCTTGATGTGATATCAGATAATGCTAATCATTAAACATCATAAATTAAATTAGTACTCAGCTGTAATTAATATTCTGCTTCCTTCTATGTGAATATTAGGGGAAATTGTCAATACTTAATCAAAGATAGTACTACAAATCCAATTTTGTAAGATATATTTATCACTTATGAATTATCTGCAAAAAACATGTAATTTCTAGTAATTACAAAAGTATTTCCTGACTAACGCAGATTTTCTTCATATCTATATACAAATTTATAGAGTAGATTAGTAGTCATAGGAATTTTTTTTAAAGAGGAGTCTCATTTAATAATGTAACAAATCTTATTTTTAATTGGTTTCACAACTAAAAAAGCAATGATTAATTAAAACATGACATTATTATTAAATAAATAAATAAAAAATAAGGCCAAAGCTTCAAAATGTCAAACTGCCATTTTCAATGATATTACTAAATTTCATTTCCTCATAATTCTTATGCTCAGCATATTAAAGAACTTGTCATTTAACAGTGTTAATTAGCTGTCTTGATTTATTTTACTGAACTTGTGCCTTGGTCGATGTGAAATAATAAAAAGTTAAATAAAGGCCAAATGACAATTAAGAAGAGCCTTTGGACCCAAGTGATAGTTTTTATATTAAAATATAAAATAGTGTCTTTATTTCTGATGGTAGATAGTGAGGTGAAGTGCTAATTACTTTTTCTTGGTTAGACCAAAGAGAGAGAAAATGAGTTATAAGCTTTTGCAAAAAACTACATTTTAGAATTGAGTTTAATTTGTTGAAACTTTAATAATCAACTAACATTCATTCAATTATTCATTTATCAAATTGAGGAGATTATAAACTACAATCTATAATTCAGACCAATTTATTTTTATTTTTATTTTATTGAAACAATTGCGATCTACAGAGTCCTTCATAGTTGAATTTCAGATATACTGTGAGTCAGGGCCCTTCCCACCACCAGTGTCAACCTCTCTCCATCAATGGCCCCAGAGTGCATCCTATCCCACCACCCTTTGCCCCCTGGTTTGCCAGAATCACAGGCCCTTCTGAGTTTAGATGGTTAAAGTTTAGGTCCCTTGATTCGATTATCGTTGACTTTGGTTTGGATATTTAGTTCTGTCAGACTAACTTTTTTTAAAGTTTAACTGGACATAATCACAACTATTTATTTAGCTGTTGTCTGTGACTGCTCTAACAATATAACAGCAGAGCTTAGTCATTTTAATAGGGACTCTGATCTACAAACCTAAGATCTTTACTACAGACTATTTACAGAGTTTGCTGACACTTGATCTAATCAGACCTTCAGTCTATTACTATTTTACAAATGCTTTGTAGACTGACAGTGCTAATAAGGTAATGAACAGAGCTGTTAAATTCATATTACAGAGGAGATAATAAAACAGCAATGGCATTCACAGCATGTGCAAGTTTTGAGAAGGAAAAGTACAACATATAGAATGCAGATCAAAAGCATCAAATATATGCTGGAGAAGGCTATGGTAAGGGTAATCCTCAAAGGAAATTATATCTACATTGAAATATGAAGTGAGGAAGGAAAAACAACACCTATGTGCTGAGAAGGCAGAGAAAGAAGTTCGAGATAAGTTATGTGTATAGGAAGTGCTCAATCCCAGGGACAAAAGAAAGTATAGTATATGATGGCTAGTCTGAACAAAAAGACTACAAGGGGAGGAGAAAAATAGAAGTCCAGAAAAGCAAGCAGAAACCAGTTACGCTGAGTCTGAAAAGTGGTTTATTCTAATGAAATGGAGAACCACAAAAGGCTTTAAACTGTGAGAGTTACAATTCTATCTGAATTTAATTTGTTTTGTATGGTCCTTTCTCCTTCTTTTCCTCACTTTTGTTGCAATGACTGGAAGTTGTGCATATGCCTGCCTGCTTTTCTTTTCTCTTTTAAATTTTAGCCACCTGGTCTCCATGTTTGCATTTGGCCAACTCCATAGACTCAATCTATTCTTGAAAGAGATGTAAACTAAGCCCTGAAAATTCCTGGGGACACCAGCTACACAGCTGAAAGCTGGCCATCTTGGGAAGAGAGTTGGGCCAAGTCCCCACCCTACAGAAGATACCCCAGCTGCACCACCCATCACCCACAATTGCTGCTTTGCCAATGGCCCAGCTTCACCACTCGTCTGCAACGCTCTACAAAGACACCAATCTGACCAAAACTCTGGGTATGCTAGTATTTGGGCTGACATCTCCTGGACTTTACTGGAGTGAGCATAGGACCATGGAATTCCTGTACCAGCAATAGTGCTTGGATTCATGGACCACATGAAAACGCCTACGTTTTAAATACTGTTATTCACATAGAAACAAGTTGATCTAGAAACCAATGTGTATGTGGAGCCACCTAATGTTCAGAAACAAAAGAAGTAGCGGAACATTCAACTAGCAACGAGAACTTACTAAACCTTCTGATGATAACTTAATGGCCTCATTATGACATCAATAATTTTATATATTTTCTTGTGATATACTAGTCTTTCTTTCTTTTGTTCTTTCTCCTATCTTTTTCTTTCTTTGTTTCTTTCGTCTTTTTCTTTTTTTCTGTTTTTCTTCCTTCCTTCCTTCCTTCCTTCCTTCCTTCCTTCCTTCCTTCCTTCCTTCCTTCCTTCCTTCCTTCCTTCCTTCCTTCCTTCCTTCCTTTCTTTCTTTCTTTCTTTCTTTCTTTCTTTCTTTCTTTCTTTCTTTCTTTCTTTCTTTCTTTCTTTCTTTCTTTCTTTCTTTCTTTCTTTTCTTTCTTTCTTTTTCACTCTTTCTTTCTTCCTCTCTCTATCACACCCAGCAGCACTCAGGGGTTACTCCTGGCTTTATGCTCAGAAATTGCTCCTGGCAGGCTAGGGGGACCATATGGGATGCTAGGATTTGAACCACCATTCTTCTGCATGCAAGGCAAAGGCCCTACCTCCATGCTATCTCTCCAGCCCTCTTTCTTTTTAAATCAATTTCATGCCCACTCACCTGGAAACAAATGTATTATGATAAACTATGCCAACTGTGAGTCTTTAAAGTTATTTATATGACAAAAATAAAACAATAATGTAAAAATTAGATACCTGTAGCAGGTCAGCCCCTGAAGAGGTTGACTGATGGAGGGATGGAGAATGAGGCCCTTTTCTTCCAGCTCGGAGCACGCGTCTGCCACCCTGTCTAGCCCACGGTTCTGAGGTGAAACGGCGGGTAAACAGCTCGCAGACAATCAGGCTCGTGGAAATATTTGCTTTATTCGGATGGACAAAACTGAAGTCCAAAGACTCAGATTCAGTTCCAGCCAGCAAAAAGCTCCTCGCCTTCCACAGACCCTTGCTCTTATACTCCAGAGTCAGGTCCCACCCAATGGTGGGATCAGATACCAACCAATGGTGGAAGCAGAATCAGGTCCTACCCTAGGGTGGGGGCATAATGCCAGGTCACACCCTAGGGTAGGGCACAGATTAGGGTGAGCAACATGGTAATCCCCCAAAATATTTACATACACAACAGATACCTTGATTTACAATACTGCTAATGATAGGACTTCAGACTTAAGTTCATCACATCTCCATCAAAATGTCCCCTCCCTAGTCAACTTCACACCATTTCATTTCTGTTCATTTCCTCTCTTTGTTTTTTGATGGGTCTTTAATATATTTTTATTGATCTCTGTGAGTACTTTATATATTCTGGATATATTTTTATTTTTAGTGTTTATAATATCTTTATTTAAGCACCATGATTACAAACAAGTTTGCAATTGGGATTCAGTTATAAAAGACAACATACCCGGGCCTGGAGAGATAGCACAGCGGCATTTGCCTTGCAAGCAGCCGATCCAGGATCAAAGGTGGTTGGTTTGAATCCCGGTGTCTCATATGGTCCCCCGTGCGCCTGCCAGGAGCTATTTCTGAGCAGACAGCGAGGAGTAACCCCTGAGCACCGCCGGGTGTGGCCCAAAAACAAAACAAAACAAAACAAACAAAAAAAGACAACATACCCCTTCACCAGTGCAATCTTATCACCACTAATCTTCCTCCTCTACCACCTATATTAGAGACAAGAATTCTATTTTTCTCATACACTAACTAGAATTTGGAATCAACTCATTTCCAATTATAGATCATGAAGATGTAGTGTGCAATTCAATATAATATGGATGGAACTGGAAGATATGCTAAGTGAAAAGAAACAAAAGAAGAATAAGTATAAGATGATATCACTTGTATGTAGTATTTAGAACAACTGTATGAAGGAATGCAATGATTTAAAGGGTGGCTACAGGCCTCAGAAGAACGGGCATCCTCCATTCACCCTTGAACCAGGGAAGCTATCTATGAAACATCCAAGGTTTTTTATAACAACACCTGGAAGCAATCCTCTACCAGGGAAGACCCTCCTACTGCTCTGACATCGACCTGCTCAAAAGAGACTTCTTTTAACACTAAGAAGACTTGACAACAACAATGACCTGCTTACAGGACAGGGCTCTCTGAATTGCCCTTTAATTGTGAGGTGAAACGAGAGGACACTTCGCACCATCCTGACTGCAATGTAGGATATGCAATGTAGGATATCTGCATATCTTTAATACAGAAACATGATACCAACAACAGAGACTGTGTGAAAAATAAAAGTGTGATGGCACTACAGACAATGACTTGGATTGGACAAACTAGTTTGCCTGGAGCCTAGAGTTGGTCTTATGCCAGGAAACTTCAGGGATAGGGTCTCCTTGTATTTAGGCCAAGGCTTTTCCTTTCCATATCTTTCATATTTTGGTGGGCCTATGCAAACAATAATTGCCACTCTAACACCGTTTTTACTGTGCTCCTTTGACTCTAATCCTTAAGACAAACAACCCACTTAAACTTTTGAGGTTAACTTAAGCCAATATGCATGTGCATGGGAATGTAAAAAAGTACTTTGCCTTCAATGTTTAAGAAGTTACATAAGTTTTATGGCTTTAGATTGCTTTGTGTGCTGCTAAGAAATATAATGTATTACAATCTGGGGACTTGTGAAACAAAGTAATTGTACATGTGTTCTGTTTTTTCTTAATGTTCTTTGGTTGAAAGTTCAAAGTTCAGATATCAGCAAGGGGATTTCTGAGAATTCCGTTTATGGTGATTGTCTTTCCACTGTAACTTTACCTTGTCCTCTTTCTTTGCATCTTTGTTCTC
This sequence comes from Suncus etruscus, assembly GCF_024139225.1. NCBI lineage: Eukaryota > Metazoa > Chordata > Mammalia > Eulipotyphla > Soricidae > Suncus > Suncus etruscus. The sequence goes on along the minus strand of NC_064850.1, from coordinate 3,717,595 downwards.
ATAATTAAAAATAAAAAATTAAAAATAAATAAATAAAAGGGTGGCTGCCTAGATAGCACTTGGTCCTCAAATATAGTGAAGAGAAGGAAAAAAGAGTGGAGGAGGAGAAAGACAGATGAGAAATAATGGGGCTTAATTGCCCCCAGGAGATTCAGGAACGTTGGAGATAATAAAAAAACACAGAACTAAATGTTCAAATCACAGAGTCAACAAAACTGATATCAATCAAACCTTACAACCATACCTAAGAAATGGTGCCTTTGAGATAACAGACTGGGAAAGTGAGGTATGGGAAAGAACCTGGGAACATTGGTACTCAGATATATTTTGTCTAAAGCTCAATAACTTTTAAAGTATGGTGATTCAATTAAAAATTTTAAAAATTATCTTTTTTGCCAGTGCAGTGAGAGTTGATATTAGAGCCTCATCAACCAACTTTAAGAGTTTTTATAGGCTTAGGCATATGCCTGAGTTTTTATCCCTGTCTACTACTGCATATGAATTTCTTTACTTCTGCATTGTTCTTTAAGTTTTGTGGGTTTTAATGGTGGGGATTTCTATTCCAAGTGACTTGAGAAATGATCTGTTAAGCTGTTCATACCAGATGTTAGGTCCCACCTAGGATGTGGATGGAGAGACAAAAGATGGACCCAAAACAAGGTCTAGGGGCAAGAAACAGAGTACAGGAAAGAAAGATGGAGTTCCCCAGGTTTGCAGGTGATTGAATGATAGGGTTTGAGGTTAGAGCTTTGCAAGAAGCACACCCAGTTTGGAGGATAGATGGTCATGAGGTGTTGCTACTAATCCGTTTTCATTTAGTCCTGATCTCTTGAGGGGCTTTATTTTCCCAATAACGGCTGCTCAGGAGGCCTGCAGGGAAAGCTGTCATCTTGGCTCCTTGATTTCACGTGGTGGAGTCACTGGTTTGTGGGTGAACAGCTTGTGGCGTGAGTTTCTAGCCTGTTCTTCCTTCCCAATCATGTATGTATTATTTCCTGCATCAGAACTGCTGTCAGACTCGTGTCTCTTGTCCTACCAGGATTGGGGCATGGGGATCCCTCTTCCTCGCTGGGGCTTGTGGAGCACTCAATCTATGATTTCACAATGAGATAGTTCCAATTTCTGGTTTCTGGACAAAGTACAGAATGGACTGAGGATGGGGATAACCAGTCTAACAGGCCTATCACTGATCATGGGTTGATTGTGGGCAGAGTAGGTCTGAACACTGTAGGACACTTGCCTATGTTTCAGGATAGATGTACCTGAGGAATACCCAATCCCTGGACTGGATGAGGCTCACAGGACAGAAGGATTAAGCTCCTTAGATTTGCAGGTGCATTGATAGTAGGGGCTTGAGAGTAGGGGGTCCAAGCTCCTCAGGGCACACCCACCTAAATTGGAGGATAGATGAACTTGAGGTGGGCCCATTTCCTGGCCTAGGTATGTAGTATGGTATGCAGGGCAGATGAATGCGGTTCCCCAGACTTTCAGGCATCTAGCTGATTAGAGCTTGAAGCAGGGTGTGAGATGTCTGGTTTCCACAGGGAACCCTCCTAAGTTGGAGGATAGAAAAACATGATCCTGGCTCAATCCATGCTGTAAGGATGGGCATGGCGCACAGGGCAAAAGGTGGGGTTCCCCAGGCTTGTGGCTGGCTAGGGTTCAAAAGCAGGCAGGGTAGGTACACAATCCTCAGGGCACTCATCTAGGTTGAAGACAGAACTTGAATTGATTTTTGTGCTTGATGTGAGGTAGGGATCTAAGATCCTTTTTCACATGCAACTGACCAGTTTTTCTATCGCTTCATACATTTCATTGGAATACTTGCCTTCTGTCACACATCAGGTTTTAGTGCTTCCATACTGGGTCTCAATGATCATCAAGATTTGTGTACTCATACAAGTACTTGCCAGGGGTCATCTTCACAAATCTCTTTGGTTGCAGTGTTTGCTGTTCATGTTTAAATATGTTGCTTTTGCATACCTTGTTGTTGTAAAGCTAGAAATTGCTTGTAGTTCTGGGGTTCACAGACAGCAGTGTTAACATGATTGTGCTTGGTGCATGTGGGATACTAGAGATTTGAACTTGTTACCACCAACTTACAGGGCAGAACCCCTAAGATACTTATGTTATTCCTCTGGGCAACTCATATTTGTAGTTAGACTTCTGTCTGGAGCTTGGAGGGGAGAAACTCGAGTCACATATAACAATTAAGAAGATGTTCTGGGTCCGGAGAGATAGCACAGCGGCACTTGCCTTGCAAGCAGCCGATCCAGGACCAAAGGTGGTTGGTTCGAATCCTGGTGTCCCATATGGTCCCCCGTGCCGGCCAGGAGCTATTTCTGAGCAGACAGCCAGGAGTAACCCCTGAGCACAACCGGGTGTGGCCCAAAAACCAAAAACAAAACAAAACAAAAAAAAAAAAAGAAGATGTTCTAGAAGTAGAATTGTTGGGTATGGTCAAGTGAGGACATTGGTATATCATCTCCCTAAAATGAAATTGTCAACCTGGATCTTAATGGTCAGTAATCATAACCATAAAACAATGCTAATTATTTTAAAAAGCTTGGGTATGAGCAAAAACTTGTAATAATATGAAAGGCATTTAAACTTGAAAATCTGTTTAAGTTTGAGGCAGAGCTGTGGTGTTTGGATCACTCTCATCTGTTCAATCGACCGTGAATGTGTGGTTCTCAAAGTCAAACAGATAAGAACATCATAAGGACTAGTGGCCTCTCTCTGACTGCTGAGGAAGTCTCAGTTTAGTGTGGTAAAAAATCCAGTAGAGTTCTTTGTCCTGAAGTGACTTTGCAGGCTTGAAGGAGGAGGGAAGACCAAGAGCTAGAAAGCAGGGAGGGATGTGGTCATGGTTAGATAGACCAGTTGGTTTCTGGCTTGACTATGCACATTCAGCAGCTACTGAGAAAATGCAAACCAGACACACATTCCATCTGACCACGAATCTGAGCACATGTGTATAAGAGATATAGAAGGGTCCAGCAGAGAGTATAAGCCTGATAAGAATGGCAAATAGCATGAACTTTGAACCCCTTAGTCACACATATATCTGTTAGCCAGGGCCAAATACCTTACTGGGTTGAGGTGTCTGAGCACAAGTTTCATCCAACCCATGCCTAATCAGAACTATAGATACAGGGATGAATTCAAGGAAACAGACATTTTTTAAGCTGCTATAGAGATAGGAAGGAGTTAAAGCAGGTACTTTTCATGCAGCCAACCAGGGTTTGATCTCTGACACCACATATGGTGCTTTGACCCCCACCAAGTGTAGTCTCTCTGAGCACAGAGCCAGGACTAAGCTCTGAAAACCACCAGGTATGGCTTCCAAAACCTAAATGAGTAAAAACAAAAGTCAATAAATAAAATATCCTCTTTTACATTTTAAAACAATATCTTTACTTAAGCACTATGATTATAAGCATGATTGTAGGTGGGTTTCAGTCATAAAAGAATTGCAATATTCCCACCACCAATGCTCCCCCTTCTATCCTCCCCCACACTCTCTACCTGTATTCAAGACAGGCATCTACTTCTCTCACTCATTAACATTGTCATGATAGTTGTCATACTGAGTAATTTCTCTAACTGCACTCACCACCCTTTGTGATGAGCTTCATACCATGAGGCAATCCTTCAGGCCCACGTCTCTGGGTATTATTACAATAATGTCTTTTATTTTTCTTAAATTCCACAGATGAGTGAGACTCTTCTGAATCTATCTCTCTCCCTCTGACTTATTTCACTTAGCATAATAGTCTGCATGTCCATCCAAAAAAATAACCTCTTTTTAGAATAGCTGGTGTCTTCAGGAGAATCTTAAATGAAAAAGAAAAAATAGCAGTAATAATGACCTTCAGGAGGAAGACATATGAACACTTAAACAAGCTCTAAAAATGATTTAAAACGCTCAGATTTAAGAGATAGTACTAAGAAAGCATAACCAATATCCAGAAAATAAAGCAGTTCATGAAAGCATGTTCCACATAACGATTCCTGAGCTTCAACAGTCGAAGCAGCAGTCCAAAACAAGATGGTTTGAGAAGAGATTCACTCTGGAAAATGCTGTGAAAGGATGGATGAAGGAGAAGGGAGCAGACCAAGGGGGAGAGAATCCAGACCATAAAGCAAGCTTGAGGAGTGCTATGGCAGAGAGGAAACAGAAGAATTGGTAGAAAGGCCCTCAACTGGAGTGAGGTCCCAAGAAAGTCTCAGCTCTTCCAGATTCTCTAAGCAACCAAACCTAGCTATTGGCTGCAGACCATCCATGGCAGTGTGACATCTGAGTAAGGAGAAAGAGCTTCTCAAACTCTTGGTCCGCGAGTTGTTGCGGCCTCCGTACAACATTTTGTGGCCCACGGCCGGCCTTCAAATATGCGATTTTTATTCGGTAAGGAAATAATTGGAAACACTGCGAGTTTGAGACCCCCCAGCGCTGCTCAAACATTGAGTCTTCTGTCTGTAGAAGACATTCATCCCTGCCTGCCTGCTTTCATCAGCCTCTCCATTCTGTTGGTTTTTGTTTTTTCTTTTTTTCCACCTCTTTTGTCAGAGTAATTCAGGCCTTTCCACTTCACTTAGCAGCAGCCATCACTTTCACTAGCTTCCTCAATGTTTTCCTGAGCTCCTGGTGGCCTCATCACAGTGCTACAGTAGGCTTCCTGAGACAGTTCCAAAGTCAATGAATTTATGTTTCACAGCTCTTTGGTTCCAAGTCTTGTGATTAAGAACCCCCAAGTCCAGTTGCAGAGATAGCACTTCCATTTCTCCTGGCTCGTGCTGGCTACCTCTCATTCCCTTCCCAGGGGTAATATCTTCCTTCCTCTGTCAGGCAGAGACTTAAACCTTTTTTCCATCCTTGCAGCCCCAAGAGGATTTGGGAGCAAGTTCTGAGGAGTCTTTGAAGCACGCCATAAATGGAGTGCTAGTGCTCCTCTGCTGAATTCCATATCAGAGGCATCTGTTTCCAGTCATCCTTTTTGACATAAACTGAGAGTTCTGCTTGCTGGAACTCTTGCCCATCTCTGCAGCTCTGTGACTTCAGCTCTTCTCTGTAGCTCGGCTGTTTTCACTCTTCCCTTTCAGAAGATAAAGACCTCTTCTAGTTATCAGAGAGGCCTTCTGGCTCCATACTTAGCCTTTAATGGGTTGTTCATTGCCCTCAATTTATCACTACACCATCATAGAAAATCAATAGAGCTTATTACTAATAAGGCACCACCATTCCTTGCAGGCATTACTTTCCAATAGCTTTCATATGAAAAGATCATTGTGCTCTCTCTAAAGGGCATTTTCTACATTGAGGTATTTTCCAACCCCACAGTGGAGGAAATGTTTAACAACCGGGCCCTTACCTTGTGCCAGGGACTATTAGGCCATCTATACTGCATTCCGGAAAGGGTGTGAGTTGTGTGTGTGTGTGTGTGTGTGTGTGTGTGTGTGTTATGCCAGGATCTATTAGGCCATCCATATGGCATTCCGGAAAGGATGTGTGTGTGTGTGTGTGTGTGTGTGTGTGTGTGTGTGTGTGTGTGTGGTGTGAGCTTCTTCTCAGTCTTGGTTCCACCTGTGTCAGCTTACATACTCCGGGAAGCAGAGCAACATATCAGATATACAAGGTATTTGTTGGAATCGGGGGCGTGTGTGTTGGTGGGAAGATTAAGGTAAGAAAGTAGGAGTATGCATGGTGAATCTTCAGGCTACATTCAATACAAAAATATAATGAAACAAAAATTGAATAGGAATAGGCCAGACTTCAGACAATGAGTCAAGTCCCTGACTCCTGAGAGATTTGGTGATAGATGAGGAAGTTCAGAGAGAGAAATAAAGAACTCAGAATCTCCCAGAAGGCTTTTATTCCACACCCCCCTCATCTTCTCTTTCAGAGACATTTTCTGCATCCATTTTTTTTTTACTTGATTCAATTCTCAAAAGCCCTCTTTTTTGAGTGGCCAGGAAAGAACAAAAATGATCAATCTTCCTTTCCTTTTTTGCATTCTATGTTGTGGTTTGTGGACAATTTTTTTTTTTTTTGCTTTTTTTTCCCCCTCAACTGCTGGCTAAGAGAAGATATGGAGCCTCAACATAGTAAAACTAAAAGTTAATATTAGTTATTATATTATATATTATTTATAATACTAAATTTATTATACATTTTTATATCTTGGTTTTGGCCACTTCTATTTTTTTTAACAATTTAATAAACATAGTTTCAGGTTAAATAAAAGACTGCAACAAACTTAGTTACAAGAAAATAAATTGCCTTGAGTCGCAAAATTTTTATCTAATTCCTTATCGCAAATTCATTTTCAAATATATTGGCATTCTTGTCTTTGAAGGTACATAGGGTTCAGTGATAGCAAATACACATGAATAAAACTACATATCAATTTATGAACAGATGTAGGCATGTAGCCAACATGTGTAAAAGGAAAATGTTTTAGGGAGCTGAAGCTTTGATGTGTAGGTTCTTTTATAAGAATTTTTCTTTATCTTCCCCACAATAAAAAATAAGAGCCTAGTTCAAAGCACAATCATTCTTTCATGGTAAGAACAATGGATGGAAGCAATTTGAAGCAAATGTCCTTTGATTAAATAGATGACTATTTGACTTCTTAATAAATAATCAACATCAAAATAAAAGTCTCGATCTATTCAAGTTCACATGGTTTATTTTAGCAGAATTAAATTGGCATATGAACTATGAACTCTGTAACTTAAATATTTTTAAAGGCCCTTTGGAAATAATTTTAAAATAATTCAAATTTATTCATGCATCAAAGCATAGAAAATTGAGAGCAAATCAAGATTCCCCAGAATCTATTTCTGCCTATCAGTTTACCTATAGCTTTGATTTTGTAACTTCCTTTGCATTTATTGTTTTCTAGTCATTTTTACTGGGGACATGGGATGTGCTACAAATATACACTTAAGCAAGACATAAAAGGGCGAAGAAAATACATTCATTCGCAAACGCCTTTCCATTTGAAATTTTTATCTTCCAAATAATGTCCTGTAACTATAGTATTTTAACTAATCTATTCTGCACTTGTAAGTGGTTGACCTGTACAAGGAATTTTCTATCTGCTGTACCAAGTCCTAAGGGAAATGATCATTTCCACACTCACTGGCTGCTAAAATGCCCCTCCAGGGCAAGGGTGGTTATGCATCAAGAAGACTGAGTGCCTTCAGGTGACAAGGCCAGCTTGCTTAGATCAGAGTGGTCCCTTTCAAAGTCAGCTTTGTGGGGCCAGAGTGGTGGCACAGCAGTAGGGCATTTGCCTTGCACGCGGCTGACTTAGAACAAACTGTGATGTGATTCCATCCCCTGGCGTCCCATATGGTCTTCCAAGCCAGGAGTGATTTCTGAGTGCAGAGCCAGGAATAACTCCTGAGCGTCACTGGGTGTGGCCCCAAAACAACAATAGCAACAAAACAACAACAACAACAAAACCCAAAAACTCAGTCAGTGTTGTGTCCTAGGTAAGTCTAAGATGCATATTCCTTCACATGCACACAAAGAAGAAAACTATGAAACAAGAATCTTGCACCCAAGCTGAGTGACATAATTACATAAAAGTCTGTTGGGCAGGAGTTGAGAAAAATTTATTCTCTGTTCTGTGGTAGCTCTGCTTACAAATTGCTTTTTCTTCGCTTGTGGCAAAAAAAAAAAAAAAAGAGGATTGCTTTAATAATTAAAGTGATTAAATTAGCACCAAATTATAAATTAGTTGAAAAATTAGTCTGCTAATGTTTTTACATCTTCTAAACTAAATTGAAAAGTAATGAGAGTAAAATTTAATTCAACTTCCCTTTCCTTGTTTTTGCTTTGTCAAAGAATGAATTTTCACATTTGTGATCATGTGAAGAGTTTGCTGTATATTTCTCTGTTGTTTTATGCATTTACAAAATAACTTACATGCAGATGGGTCTATGTATGTTATGTGTATTTGTATGTTCATATCTGTATTACATATTTACATATACATCATATTTTTATGTATAAATCTTCACATTCACACAGACTCTCAGATTATTTTTACTTCTGGAAAAAAGACTTTGCAGATACGATTAATTTTAAGTTAAGGATATTGAGACAAGCTCATCTGGATGAAGGAATGTTCTAAATTCCAAGACAAATGCCTTTCTAAAGGACAGCAAAGAAACTCCAAATTCACAGAGGAAGAAGGGATATTATGTGAAAACAAAGGCAGTAATTAGAGTAGCACATCTGAATATCTGAATGCCAAGAACACCAAGAATTGTCCACAGTCACTAGAATAGCATGGAACGAATTCTCACTCGCAGAGTCTTTTGAGAAACCAACCCTGCTAACATCTTGATTTTGGACTTCTGGCTTCTAGAACAATGAGAAGATTAAGTTTCTGCTATTTTTAAGACCCCATGTTTGTGGGAATTTGTTACGGCAGGCCCAAGAAATTAACACAGTACATAATTACTTACACACATATTATTTTGGTCTTGGGTAATTTCCATAACATTTAGTGGGTCTCAATGTAGTAGCTATACTAATATATAAATACATCAAAATGGCTTGGGTTTCAAATGAATGACAGACACAGTGGACACTGAGCAAATAACATTCATGTCAGTCCCACACAATGAAATCTTGTTCAGCCTCTGAAAGACTTTTAATATCTCACTTGACATTTCGTAGGTAAAAAACCCATTTAACATGATTTGAGGTGAGGCTATTAATATTATTATAGGGAAACACATACTATTTTTACCTAGTTTAAATATCCATACAGTTTTTGACTATTTAAGAAATACAATTAAAGTGAGGTAGATCTGTGTTTATTTTTTGTTTGAAATCATATTCACGAACATAGCTATTTGCATTTGTAGCTGCTGCCACAAAAATATGGTAGTAGTGTTTTACCTGTGAATTTCTTTGTGCCTGAACTTTTACATAATAAACAGGTATTGGATTAATTGGGATTTTTTTGAAGAATATGAAATTTATTATAAGGAATTGTTGGGTATGGAAAGAAACAAATCCTAAGGTCTGCAGGTAAATCTGCAAAATGGAGACACAGAAGTGTATCCAGTATAGTTGTTCACATGTGACTAGTGGCAGAGGGTTTTAAGTTAAATCAAAAGAAAAAAAGACAATGTCCCAGTTTGAAAGCACTGGTCAGAAAAATTTCTCCCTATTCATGTGAGAATAAATCTATTTCTTCTCTTCAGGCCTTCAACGAATACACGAGCCCTTTTCACTTTAGGGGAAGAAATGTCCTTTACTCAGTTTACAAATCCAAACATTCATCTAATTTTTAGAAATTACCCTCACAAAAATACACAACCAGAATCATGTGTGACAAAATATCTAGCCACCTTTGTCTCACTAACATAAAATCAACTATTACAAATATTACGATGCAACATGCTTGCATTTCTAGCTTATATTTAAATGATTATAATGGTTTTTTTTTTTTTTTGGTTTTGGGGCCACACCCAACAGTGCTCAGGGGTTACTCCTGGCTATCTGCTCAGAAATAGCTCCTGGCAGGCACAGGGGACCATGTGGGACACCGGGATTTGAACCAACCTCCTTAGGTCCTGGGTCGGCTGCTTGTAAGGCAAACGCTGCTGTGCTATCTCTCCGGCCCCAATGGTTTCTTTTCTTATAGATAGAATTCAGGTCATGGGGCCAATAGATAAGAGATAATAATAGTGATAATGACAGCTAATACCACTGTTTCACATTTACCATTTAGGCTCTATGAACTTGAGCAAGGTACTTAGCTTCTCTTTGTTCAGTAAATCACTATTGTGGAGTGTAAGTCTGGAACTTCTTGTGAAAATGTCATCTCCCTCACCTTTTGAAAAACTATTTTTTATTTGGGTAGAAGGGTCTGGCGATACAATCAGTGATGTATGAATGCTTCTTACCTGACTTTGTGCTCAGGAGTGAGCTTTGGCAGTGCTCAAGGGAATGTGCGAAGAATTTGAATCAGGGTCACAAGGGATGTGACTTCTGCCTTACTTCCTGAACTGTCTCTCTGGAACTCCCCGACTCTATTTTAAAGGCAGATGCAACAATAAATATGCAATTAGAAGGAGACTCACTTATCCTGTCCACCTTTCTAATCATTTTTCAATTTTATACCTAGATGAGGTAAGATGGCTAGCAAGAGATAGGAATGTCCCTTGGGTCAAGAGAAAATTGTCTTTCTGCTTAAAAACTCCTACAACAAAAACAGAAAATTGGATAAACAACAACCCAACAAATTCCCTGTCACACAACCTCCTACTAGCTGAAGAATTCTAAACCAAATAGCAATGTAATCCTTATTTAGATTGGGCATTATTTTGTGCCTAATAGCCTCTGCTATGAGAGATATGAGATAGTAGAGTGGGTAGCGTTCAACTTCTAGCAACACACATTTCCCTGCGCATCACCATAAAAGCCTATAGTACTTCTAGTACTACCAGGTATGGCCCTGGAGGTCCCTAGCATGATTCAGTTGATTCTTGGGGCCTCAGAGTCTGAGCATTATCACTTTGTAAGATTCTGACATGAAACCATTTGTCTGGTTGGCTAAAGGTTACTGCTGGGGCCCACAGGGCCTCTTAAGCCTCAATTTGAGTCTCCCCCAGCCTCCACAATTACACACACACACAACACAACACAACACAACACACACTATGCGATGAGAACACTTTCAAAAAGTTTTTTTTATTAATTACTTACGATATTGTTAATAATAGTATTTCAAGCAAGCGTTGTTTCAACCCTGTATCCATCAACATTAGTGTCCCTCTCTTGCCACCCATCACCCTCCCGCCCCTGTAAACTTAAAAAAAATGTTTGGAATTAGTGTCACATGTTTACAATAATGTTAACACTTAACGGTTTTTATGTACAAAAGTACCTAACTTGAATCCTTGCAGAGAGCCCAAGACCGTCCACCAGAGTGACCTTATCTCACGCCATGCTTCATCATTCACTCAGACACTGTCCACTTTCTTGGCGCTTTTTAATTCTGTGATGCAGGGCCAATGGTTTGTCATCATTCAAACCCTTCTATTCCCCTGTCTTATTTCTCTATAAACCACAGATGAGTGAGATCATCCAGTATTTGTCCTTCTCCCTCTAACTAACTTTGCTTTGCTTCCAAATTATAGGTTGGAGAACACGTCTTCAAAAACACATTTTTGACAGAAGCCTGCCTGCTGCCCACGTTTTTATAAAATGGGCCATACACTCGCATCTCAATAAGAAATAAAAGTAATGAACACAACTTGTATGTCAATTTTGGGCTTTTTTTTTAAAGAATGTTTGGGGACATGTAAAAGTGCCCCCCACCCCCAAATTTCGACAGGCTGTTCCTATCAAATGAATCAGGCTGGCTTCTTTAGCATTGAGTATTACTCTATGGAACACTTGACTTTTATAAATGAAAACCTTGTTTTAGAACTGCTCTGGATCTTCTGATTTTATTGGAACTACACTAAGAATCTGGTTTGCTGCGAATTCCTGCCTTGTGGTTAATGGCGCTCCAAGTCAGCACAGTGCCCGTTGGCGGTGGGGTCTCACGCCACCCACGTCCCAGGTGGAGTTAAATGTCCTCACGTGGGCTGCTTTGAAATTCTAGTTTTTAAAGCCTGCTTTTCAGAGCAACAAAGCACAAACGACTGTGTGTCTATTTACTGCACTTTACGCATGCTGTATACAAAAGCTGTATTGAACATGTCTGAGGGTTCTCTGAAAAATTACAGATGATAATAGAAAGCATGTTTTTGCATATTTACCAAAACCTCAGACTTCAATAGACTGAGGGCTTGATGGAGCCAAGAAATAAAAAGAGAGAAGGCTGGTTACCACAACATATAGGTTTCCTGGCACAAATGCATCTGTTTCACTTGCTCCAGCCTCAAAGCAAAGGAACAAAAGAAGGGGAGAAGTGGCAGAGTCCTCGGCTGCGTCTGTTGGGACTCCTGCTCCTTTTTTCTACAAAAAGAGTGAGGGAAGGAGCGAAGCAAAATGCACACCTGAGTTCTGAACAACAGGCACCAGGAATGCCGGAGGCTCCTTTCATCTTTCTCACTCCATCTCTAGTATATTTTTTCTTTTTGTCACACTTTCAACTACGGTGCATTGTTCAAACAGCACAGGTCTAATTACACATGACCTCCGAATGTTTGCACTGAGTGCGTTGACTTGTTTCCAAGGTATTGCAGAAACAAATGTCCACTGTGCTTATTTGAAAAGTGTTGAAGTGTACTTGCTTTTCTCTCAACAGTCTCCTTGTACAAGAGTTCCACAAAAACTTTTCCTTCCTTCCTTCCTTCCTTCCTTCCTTCCTTCCTTCCTTCCTTCCTTCCTTCCTTCCTTCCTTCCTTCCTTCCTTCCTTCCTTCCTTCCTTCCTTCCTTCCCTCCCTCCTTTCCTTTCCTCTTTTCCTTCTTTCATCCTTTCCTCCTTCCCTCCTTTCCTTCTTTCCTTCTTTCCTTCCTTCCTTCCTTCCTTCCTTCCTTCCTTCCTTCCTTCCTTCCTTCCTTGCTTCCTTCCTTCCTTCCTTCCTTCCTTCTTTTGTCTTTCTTTCTGTCTCTTTCTTTCGTCTTTCTCTTTCTTTCTTTCTTTCTTTCTTTCTTTCTTTCTTTCTTTCTTTCTTTCTTTCTTTCTTTCTTTCTTTCTTTCTTTCTTTCTTCTCTCTTCTTTCCTTTCTTCTTTCTTTTGTCTTTCTTTCATCTTTCTTTCTGTCTCTTTCTTTCATCTTTCTCTTTATGTCTTTCTCTTTCTTTTTTCTTTCTTTCTTCCTTCCTTCCTTCCTTCTTTCCTTCCTTCTTTCTTTCTTTCTTTCTTTCTTCTCTCTTTCTTTCTCTCCTCTTCCTTTCTCTCTTTCTCTTCTTTCTCTTTCTTTCTTTCTTTCTTTCTTTCTTTCTTTCTTTCTTTCTTTCTTTCTTTCTTTCTTTCTTTCTTCTCTCTTCCTTTCTTCTTTCTTTTGTCTTTCTTTCATCTTTCTTTGTCTCTTTCTTTCATCTTTCTCTTTATGTCTTTTTCTTTCTTTCTTCTCTCTTCCTTCCTTTTTTCTTTCTTTTGTCTTTCTTTCGTCTTTCTTTCTCTCTTTCTTTCGTCTTTCTCTTTATGTCTTTTTCTTTCTTTCTTTCCTTTCTTCCTTTCTTTCTTTCTTTCCTTTCTTCCTTTCTTTCTTTCTTTCCTTTCTTCCTTTCTTCCTTCCTTTCTTTCTTTCTTTCTTTCTTTCTTTCTTTCTTTCTTTCTTTCTTTCTTTCTTTCTTTCTTTCTTTCTTTCTTTCTTTCTTTCTTTCTTTCTTTCTTTATTACTTACTTCCTTCCTTCCTTCTTTCTTTCTTTCTTTCTTTCTTTCTCTTTCTTTCTTTCTTTCTTTCTTTCTTTCTTTCTTTCTTTCTTTCTTTCTTTCTTTCTTTCTTTCTTTCTTTCTTTCTTTCTTTCTTTCTTTCTTTCCTTTCTTTATTTTCTTTCTTTTTCATTCTTTCTACCCCATACTACAGAGCAAAGGTAGAAAAGAAAACTAGGGATAAAACCAGTTCTTCTCTGAGTTATAAAATATGTTCATTAAGAAAAGTCTTGGGGCCCAGAGAGATAGCACAGTGGTGCTTGTCTTGCAAGTAGCCGATCCAGGACCAAAGGTGGTTGGTTCGAATCCAGGTGTCCCATATGGTCCCCCGTGCCTGCCAGGAGCTATTTCTGAGCAGACAGCCAGGAGTAACCCCTGAGCACCACCGGGTGTGGCCCAAAAACAAACAAACAAAAGTCTTGGTGGGGGAGGCGGTGAGATAGCATGGAGGTAGGGCATTTGCCTTGCATGCAGAAGGATGGTGGTTTGAATCCTGGCATCCCATATGGTCCCCCGAGTCTGCCAGGGGTAACCCCTGAGCGCTACCAGATTGACCCAAAAACAAAAACAAAAAGTCTTGATCAAGTTCAAATGGGGAACTGAGAGTGTACTGACTGCAGCAGACAGCAAAATCCCACTGTATTCCCAATTTCCCATCAGTTGAAGGTTGTACCTTACAGTCTCCTTGACTGTGGATACAAAAGGTCTGTTCAATGGGGCCCCAGTTATCCTTTTCCCCCATTATTTCATGTTTTTATAGACATATGTAGGAACTATCCGGTAGCGTTTTACAAGCTGTCACAAGATAAAGAAGAAACTGCTGTGAGATGAATTCATGGTTGACAGGGTGATTTGGCCACATAGGTCTTTCAGAGATTGGAAGTAAATGGTTGGAAAGAAGAGAAAATGGCAATAAGAAGAGATTTGTATCTCCAGTCCTCTTGGAAATGTAATAGACTTAAAATACCTTCCCTTTCTTTTTTTCTTTTCCCTTCTCCTTCCCCTCAATTTTTTTTTAAAAGAGATGAAAAATCTAAGAGCAATTTGAGCTTTCTCAGGGTGGGGAACAAGGGCCGCTCAGCAGAAAACAGCTGGAACATATCTGCAATGAGACTGGACAAAAACTCTCTTTCTGTGCCATCAGTGAATCATTACAGTGAGAAAGCCAAAATAGCAACCTCTTTATCGCCAAAACAATTTTCCCTGAGGTCAGTTCTCAGCTTTATATACATATCCAGGACACTTACCAGCTGTTTGGCAGGGTTGAGCTCTTCTCCACCAGCCAGGGGCTCAGCCCACAATGAAAATGGCGAGTCTCAGAGACTGTGCATCACGTATTATACAGGATTCAGAGGCCTGCAAATCCATGGAGATAAGACATCACTATTAAATGTGAATACAGAGAGGAGACTTCTGTTCATTTCTAAAAATTGAGCTCACATTAACTAAATGACATCATACAAGTTTCAGGTGTGCATCATTAAAAGTCAATATGTTTAGGAAATTTATTCCTAGAAGTCCAATTCTGACTTTCAGTCTACAATTGGCTCCTTTTATCTAATTACACAATTACCATTGTTCTCTCTTTTTCATAACTATAATTGTTCTCATAACCTAACGGTTTATTTTTATTTTATTTATGTCATTCATTTGGTTTCTCTATGTGACACATGTGAGTAAAAGGATGTGGTGTTTGTCTTTCTCTTTCTGACTTGTTTTACTAAACATAATGCCCTTTAGATTCATTCTTGCTGCAAGTAGTAGGACTTCATCTTTTATTAACCACTGAGTAGTATTCCATCTTGTTCATATATGTGTGTATGTGAAACACACTATCTTTATCCAGTTATCTGTGAATATCTGTTAATATCTGTTTCCAGCTTTTGGCTATTGTAAATAATGCTGAAATGAACCTGGGAGAGCATATATCTCTTTAATTAATGATCAGACACTTTTTTTTCTGGTAAATATTTAGAAGTTAGAAAATTAGATAACATAAAATTTCAACTTTTTTGAGAAGTACTTATTGATTTTAGAATGTGACATAATTGACACAATTGAGAAATTTCTGTGTCATGTTTCCTATCAACTTACTAAACTTCAACAATTCCATGTATTCACCATTCTTATTTTCCCCATTTCCCAAATGGCTTTGCGTTATTTGTTTAGTATTATGTGGCTAGGAAGTGGTAGATGTGAGACCCAAATTGAGATTTTTCTCTCTCCCAGATCAAAAGCTCTTCATGACTAATGTCAGGCTGTATATAAGTTCTAAGAGAAACTCAGAGGATGGTTTGCATGTTCAGTGCTAATCTGCCTTGCAAAGCCATTGACCTTCTCACCCATGATTTATGGAAGATAGTAAAACAAAATCAGCATCTGTTTGCTCTGTTTGTATAATGTTTGATTACGATTAGTCAACTCTTGTTATCTAGTTAATCTTAATAGCTGAACCATATAATATCTGTTGCTATTCTCTAGAGCTCTATGCTCTGAAACTTTTCAACTACCTAACTTCTTGAGAACAATTTCTCCTCTCTAAGAGCAACTTTTCTATCAAGAATCACTAAAATAAACTCTGTAGGTACACATCATAACTAATTCTGGAATGACCCCTATCCATAACTTCAAAGGAAGTTACTCACTTTTTGCCCAAGATATACTGTAACAGAGATATGAGTGAAGCATTTGGGTCTTCTCCAGCCCACATCTTTGAACTTAGCTGGCATATCTCCTGCATTGTTGGAATCTACAGGGCTTATCACTATTGTATAGATTCTTCCTGGAGGTTGACCCTGTACACCAGTCTTAAATTTACAGAGGTAAAACAATTAGCATAGGATGAGAAATGCATAACAAATATATGTCACTTTATTTCTCACAGAGCTACAAAAATTTTTTTAATTTTTTTAATTTTTGGGTCACACCTGGTGACACTAGGGTTACTCCTGGCTATGTGCTCAGAAATCACTCCTGGCTTGGGAGACCATATGGAACACCAGAAGATCGAACTGTGGTCCATCTGGGTCAGCCGTGTGCAAGGCAAACACCCTATTGCTGCGCCATCTCTGGCCCTACGAAAAATTTTAAAATCTTTCCTGTACTAGGATGTCTGTGAAAAGGAAAGGAATGAAATTACATGATGACAACAGATATAAGCCAGGCTGTCCCTTAGAAGGCATTGCTAATTGATTCTATCCTCAACTGTGCTCTCAGCAGTTCTTTGGCAAAAAAAAAACAGTGTATGATCTTATAATTGGCATCTTAGGACACATATTGCTCAATGCACACACAATTCATCTCATTTTTATCCAGTAGAAATATGATTGTTTTCCCTGTCACTCATAGATGAGGAGCAATTTATCCTTTAAAGAAAAGGAAGCATAATCTCTACTCCCAGATATATTCGTTTCCAGTTGTAAATAAGACAACAGTAAATGAGTCAGTGTATAAAATAGATGTATTGTTTGGGTGCAAATAGTATCTTCTTTCAGTGAATGTTCTGGAAAAGTAAGAAGATCTGGTGAAAATTTACAAGCAGATTATGTTGAAAGTTAAACTTTCAAAAAAAAAACAACACCTTACTTCTAGCACCACCTCGCTGGCCCCCTTATTGAGCTTCTTAATGTAGTTTTCTTTTTTTTTAAAGCTATTGTCATTTAATTTAAAAAGAAATCACAAAAAAACAAAGAAGAAAGCAAACAAAAAAGATCCACCACCATAATTCTCAGACCATTACTTTGCATATTCAAATTGACAACAAAAGGAATATATAGCATATGGTTACAAAGGTTCAAACAGTACAGAAAGATTAAAAAAAGAAAGCAGTCTATTTTTGCCTTCCATAGTTTCCCTCCATGAAGGTACTATTTTTTTAAATATCCCTCAAAGAAAGAAATACATTTATGTACCTGGAAATACTATGTACCCTGATTCCTTTTTTATTTAATATTATCTCAGTGGGTTTAATATCTTATCATATACAAATATGCTATATTCTTCTACCAAAGCCAAAATAGCCCATTACAAAGAACACTGTTTATTTAACTAGTTTGTTTTTTTTTATTTCTTTGCCTTTACTAGTGTAATGCTTACACTTTTAAAAAAGGGGATGCATAGTTGAGCTCCTTAAAAATGTACTTTAGGGGCTGAAGAGGTAGCATGGAGGTAAGGTGTTTGCCTTGTATGCAGAAGGATGGTGGTTCGAATCCCGGCATCCCATATGGTCCCCGGAGCCTGCCAGGAGCGATTTCTGCATGTAGAACCAGGAGTAACCCCTGAGCGCTACCAGGTGTGACCCAAAAACCAAAAAAAAAATGTACTTTATAGGTGTATTAAGTTATAGATCTAGCATATACAATATACAATTAATACAATATAATATAATAATATAACATATTTATATTTGTCTTCAGAGTGCATTCATCACTTCCAGTTAGTTAGACAAGAGACAATTCTTTCTTTATATTTTATTTTTACTTTAAATCATTTTTATTGTGACCATGGTGAATTCCAAGTCTTTCACAGTTATATTTAAGGTACATAGTGACAGTGAATTCGGGCCATTCCCACCAACAGTGTTGGCCTCCCTCCACCATAGTTCTCAGCATGCATTCCATACCTCCACCCTTAGCCATCTGGACTCCTAATGTAACAGGTTCCTTTTGGTACTTTGGGACTCTTGATTCTATTGTCGTTGGCTTTGGGTTGGATATTTCGATCTGACCATTTTTTATCTCCACTGAATGTCCATGTGACTATTTGTTTGCTCCTGATACCATCCACTTTTTTATTTTTTCCCCTCTATGAGGCAGAACAAGATGATTCAAGTTCTTTGGTTCTGTTGGAAAAAAAAAGAAAAAAGAAAGAAAGCTGGGATGAGCCTGTCTAGAAGCTATAAAAATGAATTTAAAAGAAGAAAAATGAAAAACAAAACAAGCAACAACAGAAAGCACAACAATAAAACAATGAGAAAGAAAAATAAAAGGAAGGGGGGCTGGTACAGCAAGTTTTGGGGATTGTTGTTTTGCATAGGCACAGTAAGTATTGGGGAAATTAGAAAGGAAATTCCCTTGGCCTAAGAGATACAGGGTGTTTCCACCCTTGAAGCATACTGTCATGGGAACAACTACAGTCTTCCTTCTGGTTATTCCAGGGGTTGTTTTCTTTTATAATAAGCCAGATATCTCATAATAAAATGCTCCCCTGTGTTCTGTAAGCCATTCTAACAGAGGAAGTAATATTGGAGCCTCTCACCTATAGCCAGTTAATTAGAATCACAGATAATAAGCAGTATTGTTATTCACATCTGAAGTGGGGGCGAGAAGGGAAAGGTGTTCATGTAGGTGTGTTTATGTACATTTTTTTCTTGTAGGATGGAGTTTTAACCTGTGTGATACAATGTTATATGCAGGTAGAGTGTCCAAATTGAACTGAATTGTAGGATATTCAGCTGGGGTTGAAGACCTGATAATATGGAGGAAACATGTCACACATAGACTCTTGAGTCACAGAACCTTCCAAGTGTTTCCTAAATGTGAACTTGACATAAATGTTTCAGAGCAGGAGATTTAGGTGGCCTTTAGAGAACAGGTTGGATTTTACAAGTCAGGACAAAGTCCTCGAGGGTGGACTAAATGATTTTCCAGATCCTTTGCAATACAAGTGTTTTGTCACAAGCCAAGAAGTGTAGCAAGATTCCTCTGAGCACCGCATTAGCAAATGGAGGGCAGTTTGATGGGAATTAAATTGCAATGAATGTTCTCAGGCCAGACAATCTGTCTGCATGGTTACAGAGGGCCTGTCTGTGTAAGTGCCCAGCCCAGTAGGCACAGAGCTGCAGAGGCACTGGTGAAGCACGTATGTAGTGGGAGTCTCTTGGGAAGAAAGAGTTCAATGCAGGGTTAAAGATTCTATGAAGAATCACGATTTTTGGTAATGAATGAGAAAAGGTAAAGCAAAAACATCCTGCCTAAGTGCAAAAGGGCTTAAAAATTTGACAGCAGTGGCAATTCTTTCTGCAAATGCTGAACCACAGGGCAATTCAGAACAGCTAAGAATTACTGGATGAAGAAGCCATACTTGGAAACATTACTGTTTCTACAACAACATTATGATATCCAATGAACTAATTCTAGGTTTTTCCTACGTCTGAGAGTTTGAGAAGACAAAAATCAATTAAATTTATATTGGAATATTTCCTTCTTGTTGAGGATTCCAATGACATACGAAGCGAAAGCGTCTTGTTTTTGAGGAAGTATATGACTACGGATGAGTTGCTTTGGGTTTTATACTCATCCAGTATGGTGGAAATAATAATCGCTTCCCAGAGATTTCTTCTCAGCTTTTCAGGATCGGAAAATATGTCATCTATCATAGCCAAAGAGACTGTGCAGATGTAATTAGGTTAAAGGCATTGAAATGAGGAGGTTATTTTGGATTATCTGGGTGGGCCTGAGTAATCACAAGAGCTTGTACAAACCAAAGTGTGAAGAAAGAGAGTCATTGGAGGAGGAGATGATACAAAAACAGAAACAGAAGTTGGAGAGATTTGAGAAAGTCAGGAGCCAAAGAATGCAGACCACTTGTAGAGATTGGGCAAGGCGTGTTTCCTTAGGGCCTTGAGAAGGAAAACACATCCTGCCAATATTGTGCTTTTAACTTACAGAAACCGACTGTGGATATATGATCTCCAGAACTGTATGATATTTTCAGACATTAACTTTTATATGGAACTGTAAACCCCAAATATCCATCTTTAATTCTTTCTTTCTTCCTTTCTTAACTTCATAAGCTTAGAAATTTCAACAACGGAAGTATGAGAATGATGCCATGGAGATCCAAATGAGAGCAAGAGAAAAATGAAATCATATGTAGAGATCTATTCGTCTAGTACCTTCTTTAGTTTTATTTTTCATGTTAGATTTCCCGTGGCTCCTTAATAAAGCTTTCTTTAGAAAAATCTCTTCCACTTATTCTAAGAAAATAAAAATATGTTAAACACAATAAAAGAAACTTTTTTGGATCACAAAAATTTTTATTTAGATGTTGTGAAAGATTCTTTTGGGAATTCAACAATAATTTCCACATCTTTGGCAATTTTCCCTTGATTCGCATTAACTAAATTTAATCCTTCCTTATACCAAATATGAATTTGAAGAAGAAAGAGCCTGGAAGAACTGCAAATTCTTCAGCCAATTATTTCTCTTGGGAATCTAAAGACTGAACTGTAAGATTCTGAGTCTGGGAACTGGAAGTAGAATCGTTGTAATGTCAGAAACCTAGAGAGAATACCCATAAATTTCACAGCAGAATATTTAGGCCTTGTGAATCTGATTGATAACTCTTCTTTGCATCCCTATGTGGATCACTATGAGATAATAATATTTTATGTAGCAAAAGAATTTAAGTATATGGAAGCACCTCCTGCATTAATACTTCCCAATGTGATTTATAATTTTTTTCAGTGATGGAATATATTGATAGAATGTATTGGCCTATCTTTGTATCTAGAATGGTCTGCTGATTTGTGTTAAACAATGGGATATGGTAAAAATTATGTTTAATTTAAAAAAATAATTTCATTATTTAAGTACCATGGTGAAAGGGGGTGTTCATTTTATGGCTGAAACCCAATTACAAACATGTTTGTAACTATGTATTAACAATTGCCAAGATTTGGAAATGACCCAAATGTCCAAGAAGAGATGGGAGGATATAGAAATTGTTGCACATTGGCACAATGAAATATTATCTGGTTATTAAAAAATAAAGATGAAATTGAAGCAGACAGATAGAAAACGCCCCCCCTCCCCTAATGGTGATGAGTTCTTGGGCTTTAATAAAAGTTCTTGGGACATAATGAAATCAAGAGATGGAATTGGAAGAAGTTACTCTTGTCACTAGCCCTAAGGCAACCAGGGCACACCTTGTAGATACATACCTTGGAGTATTAGAAGCTGCAGCAGAAACAAAAGCCAGTAAAGGAAGGTCAAAGAAGATGATCAACTGATGTCAACCCTTCCCCTTGGCAACCACCCTAGCAAATAACTCTTATCTAGATAGGAAACCCCATAGTAGGAATAGGTTGGAAGACACCCTCTATAAATCAACTTAGAACAAGAGAGATGAGCACATGTGTCCTCTGTGTTGGTACTGTGCACGTATATGTTACCAGCCAATGTACATGGTGCCTGCATCTCCCCTTAAATGTCCACTTGATGCCTTCACACTGGGATATGTATGGGGCTCTCTCTGTCTTTGGAGAATCCCACATTCTCTCTTGAGTGTGTTATTCTCTTTCTTCTTCTCTCTTTCCCCTTACTCAAAATTTCCAAATAAAACCTGTTATTACTTTACTGCTCATCTCCTACAGTTCTTTTCTAAGTGAAAGGCGACAGACCTAAGGGGCACCGGGAAAGTCTGGGACTTTGCTTTCAGGCGAAGAGCGAGGCTTGCTCTCTAGCAAAGGCTAGCAAGTCCTAGCTTTCCAGATCTTCATGGGTGGCTAAAGTAGAGAGGGAGAAAGTACCATATTCCCTTCTCAAGGCTGCAACGTCTATCCTTTCACTTCATGTAAGTCACCCAGAGACACCTCCAGCATCAAAATCATCAATTTGCTATTACATGGATGTAACTAAAAGGTATCACACCGAGTGAAGTCAGGAGAGATACAGAATATTCTCTCTTATATGTGGGATATAAAGAAACGTAGTAGGAAACAGGAAAAGGCCAAGTTAAATTATCCTTGACTTTAGACTATAGATATGAGAAGGGTGGGCAAAGAAAGAAATCAATGTGGGGCAAATAAGAAGAAACAGATGGGAGAAAACCGGTGCTGGGATCATGGACTTTGAGCACATTGGATGTGTAGAGATGTGGTACATATGTATGTGTCTAAATCACAGAGTTAACAAGGAACACAGGAGACCCAAACTATAATAACCAAATTAAAAAAAAAAAGAAAAATTAAAAAAAGCATGTTTGGAAGAAAGGCTAGGGAATGAAAGAGAATCTAGAACATTAGTGGAGGAAAGTTTGTACTTGTAGTGTGGCTGGTGTTGGAATATCATCTGAAATTTTATTATGAGTGGCTTTGTTGTGTGTGGGGGTGCTACTTATACCCAATTGAGCTTACTCCTGACTTACTCCTTGTTCTGAGCTCAAGTATCAGTCCTACTGGAGTTTGGGGGGATCACAAAGGGTGCCAGGGATCATTTCTGGGTCAGCAGTGTAAAAGGCAAGTTCACTAAACACTGCTATCCCACTGTACCAACCCCTATTATGAACAACTTTGTAAACTGTTCACAGTGCCTTAATTAAAAAAATTAAACCAAAAACCCCCCACAGAAGTTGGGAGTAACTTGTTTTAATTTGGATTCAAGTGTCTCAGAGTCTTAGAAAGATTTTTCAGAGAATATAGAGAAAAGAGGAAGCCCAGAAAAAATCCTGGGTTTCCCTGATTTTATTCAGGGAGATGAGGAACCAGTGAAAGTAGCAGAGAGAGGCCAGTGAGTTATAAGGAAAACCAAGAGGGATTGCTGTCCGTGAATTCCTCTCTTCTCTGTAACCAGTTTAAGCTGGGTTTTGTTATTATGTAATGGGATAATATATGGAGATTTTAAACTGAGGTTTTTCTTTTTGAAAATGATCCGTGTTGCCCTGTGGCTCTTCATACACTGGATTGAGGGCGCCCACAGTAGCATGGGGAGGACAGAAGCAAAGACAAAGACTTCCTCAGGCTTGCTAAGGAATTTAAGTTCTGGCAGGCATATTATACTAAAACCTAAGCATTTTTTAAATTTTGAGTACTGATGATAAGAGAAATGGTATAGTTCTGTTGTTTGACATGACTCCAGTGGAAGAGTGAGTCAGAGATAGGGGAACTGGGGTAAGACAGAGTCATCTAGGAAATGAAGCAGGACAAGGACAAAGCTCAGATTACTGTCCTATTGAGGGAAGTCTGATGCTGGTTAGGAAGGAGGCTGGGGAATGAAGATCAGAAGTCCGGTTCTGCTTTTGGGCTACTCCTCTACCCTTTCTCTATCCTCCTTCCACCCTCAAAAAGATTTAAAAGTGCTGGGGGTATAGTGGACTCCAAATAGGTTTGAAAGTTCCCACCCAGAGTTTTGTGGGACTATTTCCCAATGGCTAACATACCAACTGAGAAGAGTGACAGAAAAGTGGACATGGCCTCCATATAAATTTTGGCAGACTGACACCATCCAGTTCATGTTTCCCCCTCTGGATTCCATTTTTATTTTATGTGTATGGGGATATAGGGACCACACCCAGAAGTTCTCAGGGCGTCCTCTTGGCTCTCTCTCTCAATGATCACTCTTAGTGAGCTTGGGAAACCATATGGGATATCAGGGATCAAACCCTAGTTGACTGCATGCAAGTCAAGTGCTCTATCCTCTGTATTATCTCTCTAGTCCTTCTCTCTGTATTCTGTAAAGTTATAGCACAAGGCATAAGACTTTTCTCTTATTTTCTCATATCCCAAGAGGAGATGTGTGTGACTGTTAAGTTGAGTGTTTACAGGGCTATAAGGGAGTCACTGTGATTAGGGCCACAGATTCAAACTAGAGGTCATAGGGTAAGAAATCCCAAAAATGAGGCGGGGAAAATCCGCGAAAGTACACCGGCCCAGTGGGGCCCAACTGTGAAAAACTGTGAGTGTGACCTGTCTATGTCTGTCTACTGTCCTCTTGCGTGAAACTCTTGCGAGTAGGGCAAAGAGAGGCTCCAGAAACCTCGCTCGCCCAGACGCCATTTTCAGGGAGGGACTACAGACCAAGAAAACCGGCAAAGCCTTGCAAAAGCCGGCTCCCTGTGTGTGACACCAGGCAGGGAAAATCCGCGAAAGTACACCGGCCCAGTGGGGCCCAACTGTGAAAAACTGTGAGTGTGATCTGTCTATGTCTGTCTACTGTCCTCTTGCGTGAAACTCTTGCGAGTGGGGCAAAAAGAGGCTCCAGCAGAGCACGGCCACTCCGCTTCGCTACGCGGCCGTGGACTCTTTCTAAGTAAAGAACTCCATTGCAACAAGAAGGAAAAATCACAGTAAGAACGGCGCTATATCACAGAAGCAAACACTTCTCTCCGGACTGTCTTCTCTGTTGCATGCTCGGGCCTAAGATTTGACCCAGTGTGAGGCTTCATCCACGGAGGACTCCCCTCCCTTAGAGGCAAGTCAGCCCATCCAGAAAGGGAGGAGCCAGAGGAGTGTGCTGCCTGCATCATATAGACAATGAATACCACCACAACACGTAGAAAAACCCACAATACAAGTGTGACAATGGGGAAACAATGCAGGCCATCATCAGACATAGAGAATGAAGATGACAATTCTGAGGACCAGATAATGACCAACCAACTAATCAACCTCTCAGATAAGGACTTTAGACTAGCAATATGGAAGATGCTCAACGGACTCCAAAAAACCATGGATCGAGTTGAACAGAACACTAATAAGAACCAAGAAAATATGAAGACAGAAATCACAAAACTCCAAACTGAAATAACATGTCAACTAACAGGACTGAAAAAGTCAGTAAACGAAGTGAATGACAAAATGGATAAGCTCTGGGACAGGGTATCAGAAGCTGAGAATAGACTTGGTGTTGTGGAAGATGAGATACATAACAATTCCATACAGCAGGAGAGATTGGACAAAAAACTTAAAGCAAATGAGCAGACAATGGAAAAATTAGTCAAAGAATGGGAACAGATGAAAATAGAAGTCTATGATAAGATCAACAGAAACAACTTAAGAATCATTGGAGTCCCAGAGACCCAGGAAGAAAATTTCCAGGAAGAATCAACGGTCAAGAACATCATTAAAGAGAAACTTCCAGAGCTAAAGAATATATGTGATCAAATCCTGCATGCCCGAAGAGTACCAACCAAAAGAGACCCCAGAAAAACCACCCCAAGACACATCCTAGTCACAATGACAAATCCCACAGATAGAGACAGAATTCTGAAAACAGCAAGATCAAAAGGGGAAATCACGTTCAAGCAAGCTTCCCTGAGATTTACAGCAGACCTGTCACCAGAAACACTCAATGCCAGAAAGCAGTGGTGGGATATTGTGACAAGACTGAATGAAATGAATGCTTCACCCAGAATACTATACCCAGCAAAACTCACTTTCCGGTTTGACGGAAGAATACATGGCTTCACAGACAAAAAACAGCTCAGAAACTTCACAGACACAAAACCAGTCTTAAGAGAAAAACTGAAAGACCTAATCTAAGACAAGACTACCCAAAAGACACACCACATTTTGAAATAAAGATGGCGTTAAATCCCAGGACAATTCTTTCTCTCAACGTCAATGGACTAAATGCACCAGTTAAGAGACACAGAGTGGCTAAATAGATC
Organism: Suncus etruscus; assembly: GCF_024139225.1. Classification (NCBI taxonomy): domain Eukaryota; kingdom Metazoa; phylum Chordata; class Mammalia; order Eulipotyphla; family Soricidae; genus Suncus; species Suncus etruscus. The sequence goes on along the minus strand of NC_064850.1, from coordinate 3,691,845 downwards.
AAAAAACTCAATCCAACCTTCTGCTGCCTACAAGAAACGCACCTGAATAGTCAGAACAAACATAGACTCAAAATAAAAGGCTGGAGAAAAGTTATCCAAGCAAACAACACCCATAAAAAAGCTGGAGTGGCCATACTAATATCAGATAATGCAAACTTTATACTCAGGAAGGTTGTAAGGGACAAAGATGGACATTTTATATTAATCAAGGGGTACGTAGAGCAGGAAGAATTCACTCTCCTAAACTATATGCACCGAATGAGGGGCCAGCAAAATATTTAATACAACTGTTGACAAATCTGAAAAATAATATCAACAACAACACAATAATTGTGGGGGACCTTAACACGGCTTTGTCAACACTGGATAGGTCAACCAGACTGAAACCCAACAAGAATATACTAGACCTGAGGAGAGAAATGGAAGAAAGAGGCCTAGTGGATATATTTAGGACACTCCATCCCCAGAAACCTGGATACACATTCTTCTCCAATGTACATGGGACATTCTCCAGGATAGACTACATGCTGGCACATAAAACATACCTCCATAAGATCAAGAGGATAGAAATTTTGCAGACTACCTTCGCTGACCACAAGGCTCTGAAATTATTTGTGAACTCCAAAGGGACTCAGAAGAAACACTTTAACACCTGGAAGTTAAACAGCCTCATGCTCAATAACCAGTGGATCCGAGATGAAATCAAGGAGGAAATAAAAAGGTTCCTGGAAACAAATGACAATAAAGACACAAACTATCAGAACTTATGGGACACAGCAAAAGCAGTACTGAGAGGAAAATTTATAGCTTTTCAAGCACACATCAGGAAGGAAGAAGGAGCTTACCTGAGTAGCTTAATGACACAGCTAATAGAACTAGAAAATGCTCAACAAAAGGACCCAAGAATAGGAAGACAGAAGGAAATAACAAAGCTGAGAGCAGAAATCAACGAAATGGAAACTCAAAAAACAATCCGAAAGATCAACGAAAGCAGAAGTTGGTTCTTTGAAAAAATAAACAAGATTGATAGACCACTGGCAAACCTAACAAAGAAAGAGAGAGAGAAACTTGATAACTCGTATCAGGAATGAAAAAGGAGAGATCACTACTGATATGACAGAGATTCAAAGGGTAATCAGAAACTACTTTGAAAAACTCTACGCCACTAAAAATGAGAACCTGGAAGAAATGGATAAATTCTTGGACTCTTATAATCTTCCACGGTTGAAGGAAGAGGATATAGCATATCTAAACACCCCCATCACCATTGATGAAATTAAAACAGTAATCAAATGTCTGCCGAAAAACAAAAGCCCAGGTCCAGATGGATTCACTAATGAATTCTATCAAACTTTCCAAGAGGAACTACTGCCAATCTTGGCAAGACTCTTTCATAAAATTGAACAAACAGAAACACTTCCAAACAGCTTTTATGAAGCCAACATCACCTTGATACCTAAACCAGACAGAGACGCTACCAAAAAAGAAAATTACAGACCAATATCACTGATGAATGCAGATGCAAAGATCCTCAACAAAATCCTGGCAAATAGGATTCAATGCCTCGTTAAAAAGATCATCCACTACGATCAAGTAGGTTTCATCCCAGGAATGCAAGGCTGGTTTAACATCCGTAAATCTATGAACATAATACACAACATCAATAACAAGAAAAATAAAAACCACATGATCATATCAATAGATGCAGAGAAAGCATTTGATAAGGTCCAACACCCATTCTTGATCAAAACTCTCCGCAAGTTGGGAATGGAGGGAACCTTTCTCAATATAGTGAAGGCCATCTACCACAAGCCAGTGGCAAATATTATCCTCAATGGAGAAAAACTGAAAGCCTTCCCTCTAAATTCTGGCACAAGACAAGGCTGTCCTCTCTCACCACTCCTATTTAACATAGCACTGGAAGTACTTGCTATAGCGATTAGGCAAGAAAAGGATATCAAGGGAATCCAGATAGGAAAGGAAGAAGTCAAGCTCTCACTGTTTGCAGATGACATGATACTCTACTTAGAAAACCCTAAAGACTCTATCAAAAAGCTTCTAGAAACAATAGACTCATATAGCAAGGTGGCAGGCTACAAAATTAACACACAAAAATCAATGGCCTTTCTATACACCAATAGTAATAAGGATGAAATGGACATTAAGAAAACAATCCCATTCACAATAGTGCCACACAAACTCAAATATCTTGGAATCAACTTGACTAAAAATGTGAAGGACCTATACAAAGAAAACTATAAAACTCTGCTCCAAGAAATAAGAGAGGACACACGGAAATGGAAACGCGTACCCTGCTCATGGATTGGCAGGATTAACATCATCAAAATGGCAATACTCCCCAAGGTATTATACAGATTTAATGCCATCCCTCTAAATATACCCATGACATTCTTCAAAGAAGTGGATCAGACACTTTTGAAATTCATTTGGAACAATAAACACCCTCAAATAGCTAAAGCAATCATTGGGAAAAAGAATATGGGAGAATTACTTTCCCCAACTTTAAACTGTACTACAAAGCAACAGTTATCAAAACAGCATGGTATTGGAATAAGGATAGGTCCTCAGATCAGTGGAATAGGCTTGAATACTCAGAAAATGTTCCCCAGACATACAACCACCTAATTTTTGATAAAGTAGCAGGAAATCCTAAATGGAGCAGGGAAAGCCTCTTCAACAAGTGGTGTTGGCACAATTGGATAGCCACTTGCAAAAAATTGAACTTAGACCCCCAGCTAACATCATGTACGAAGGTAAAATCTAAATGGATTAAAGACCTCGATATCAGCCCCAAAACCATAAGATATATAGAACAGCACATAGGCAAAACACTCCAGGACATTACAGGCATCTTCAAGGAGGAAACTGCACTCTCCAAGCAAGTGAAAGCAGAGATTAACAGATGGGAATATATTAAGCTGAGAAGCTTCTGCACCTCAAAGGAAATAGTGCCCAGGATACAAGAGCCACCCACTGAGTGGGAGAAACTATTCACCCAATACCCATCAGATAAGGGGCTAATCTCCAAAATATACAAGGCACTGACAGAACTTTACAAGAAAAAAACATCTAACCCCATCAAAAAATGGGGAGAAGAAATGAACAGACACTTTGACAAAGAAGAAATACACATGGCCAAGACACATGAAAAAATGTTCCACATCACTAATCATCAGGGAGATGCAAATCAAAACAACGATGAGATACCACCTCACACCCCAGAGAATGGCACACATCACAAAGAATGAGAATAAACAGTGTTGGCGGGGATGTGGAGAGAAAGGAACTCTTATCCACTGCTGGTGGGAATGCCGTCTAGTTCAACCTTTATGGAAAGCGATATGGAGATTCCTCCAAAAACTGGAAATCGAGCTCCCATACGATCCAGCTATACCACTCCTAGGAATATACCCGAGGAACACAAAAATACAATACAAAAACCCCTTCCTTACACCTATATTCATTGCAGCACTATTTACCATAGCAAGACTCTGGAAACAACCAAGATGCCCTTCAACAGACGAATGGCTAAAGAAACTGTGGTACATACACACAATGGAATATTATGCAGCTGTTAGGAGAGATGAAGTCATGAAATTTTCCTATACATGGATGTACACGGAATCTATTATGCTGAGTGAAATAAGCCAGAGAGAGAGAGAAAAACGTAGAATGGTCTCACTCATCTATGGGTTTTAAGAAAAATGAAAGACACTCTTGTAATAATAATTTTCAGACACAAAAGAGAAAAGAGCTGGAAGTTCCAGCTCACCTCAGGAAGCTCACCACAAAGAGTGATGAGTTTAGTTAGGGAAATAACTACATTTTGAACTGTCCTAATAATGAGAATGTATGAGGAAAATGGAGAGCCTGTCTAGAGTACAGGCAGGGGTCGGGTGGGGCGAAGGGAGACTTGGGACATTGGTGATGGGAATGTTGCACTGGTGATGGGTGGTGTTCTTTACATGACTGAAACCCAAACACAATCATGTATGTAATTAAGGTGTTTAAATAAATTAAAAAAAAAAGAAATCCCAAAAATCCAAAGCAGATAGCTGTTTCAACTGAGGCTCAGAGAGTGCTGAGATAGCGAGACAAACAGAACCACAGCACACTAACCCTATGGAAGATCAGTCTAAGTGAAGGTAGATTTACCTACTGAAAATTCAGGTATTTGAGCTCTGCAAATACCTTCTGCAATAGAAAGATTCCTACTTAACCTAGCCTTCAAAATTCTGATTATATAATTCAACTTCTTGGCATCTAACCCCAAAGAACCAAAGCACTGTTCAAAGAGATATTTGCACATTTATGTTCATTGCAGCACCATTCATAATAGCCTAGATCCAAGAACAGATGCTCGGGTAAAGAAACTATGGTACTATAGACAAAGGAACACTACCTGTCTATCAGGAAAAAAAGGAATTATACAATTTGTTTCTATGTGGATGGAACTAGAGGAGATCATGTTGAATAAAGCCAGATCAAAGGAGAAGGATGATACAGAATAATCTCTCCCATATGTGTAAGATAAGAGAAATATAGTATGTGAATAACCAATGCCCAAAGACTGCAGAATCTGAAAATTGAGCTTGTTTGTGGACATAAGTTTGCCAAGCAGGGAGGGAAATTGTGATGGGAATCTGAAATAATAGTAGAGGGAAGTCAACACTCTGAAGGAGGGTGTGATGCTGAACATTGCATGCATAATTTCTTATATCAACAGCATGGTAATCACTGTGGTACACCTTGCATCTCAGCAGCACTTTTCTTTTTTATAATTAAATATTGAAGATGTCGAGACTGCAAACTCTCTGCCTTGCCAGGGGATGTTAAATGGTACTAGAAAACCTGGGGAGGAAGGAGGCTGTATCATTAAGTCTTGCTTGCTCAATCCAGCATTGGCAAGTCTTTCCAGAAACCATTTTTAATCCAAATTTGCCATTTTCTCCACACTCACCAGCCTCCTCTATTTCCTGCTAGCACCCTTAGGGAGAACTGAATTGTGTTGTTGCAAAATTCACATGCCGAACCCCTAACTCCTAGTGTGATTGATATGGTTTGGGATGAGCTGAAAGAAATCATAAGAGTGGGAAATTAAATATGATCTTTCTCCCTGTGATTATAGGTACTGAAGAAAGATCCCAAAAAGACCCAGAAAGATGACAATGATGTCGATCATCCTGCCTTGAGAGTGATCAGTGAAGAAAACAGTTCTACCCAGGCACCATCCATATTGTCATCTTCAGCTTGAACCTCTAATTTCTCCAGAACTGTACTTTTTCCTCAGGAAATATATGCCTGGGCTTGAAGTCACTGACTGTAAGTGGCATTCTTTATGTAAGTCCAAACCAATGAAGACAACTCCTTCCAAGCCTGACCTTTCCATCACACAGAACCTTTTCTAGGTGCTTCCTTCCATTCTCCCAGATTGAGTGCTTTTGCTGTGTTCAGTTATCACCTTGATGAAAACCTTCTTTTTTAAAAAAAATCTTTATTTAAGCACCATGATGATAAACATGTTTGTAGTTGGGTGTTAGTAATAAAAAGAACAACCCTCTCTTCACCAGTGCAATATTCCCTCTAACAATGTTTCCCTCACCCTCCTCCCCACGCCCTGCCTGTTTGAGAGAGAGAGAGAGAAAGAGAGAGAGAGAGAGAGAGAGAGAGGCATCCTACTTCTGGTCTTTAATACCTAGTCAATTCTTCATTTATTTCTCTTAGCATTCCATTTATCTCTTAAAAATGATTAAATTAAGATAAATGGTAAATTTTGACTCTTGGCTAGACCCTGGCAGACACAGGACCAACAGCTCTAGGATATTGCCAGCTGTGGTTACAAATACTTTGACAGAATTGCCACTAACACTTCTCCAGATTCCATCTGGCCCTCACCACATGGCTATCAACCATTCTGGTGCCACTTTAAGCTCCCTCTCATTTCCGGTCTGTATTTTCACTCTTCACCTCTATGATCCTGTATAGATTCCTTTTCCTCTGTACCCAGCTGTATGAGGCACCTGAGATTTTTTTGCCCTTTTTCTCCATAAAACATTAATTTTCTGATCCTTCATTTATAATTGGACTGCACTGCTTTTTTTTTTAAATCTGGGTCCAGCATTCAGTATTTTTCTGAACGAATAAAAGGGATGACATCTAAAAGCATATACTCACACCAATTTCCTTAACTAAGATGTTATTTTTATCAAAGTTTCAGAATATTCTCAGAATAGTTCCATTTTTTTCTAATGGTAGCAAAGGAAATTCCAAAGCAATAGGCAGGACACTTATATAAGAAAATAATTTAGGCCAGAGCGATGGCACAGCAGGAGGGCATTTGCCTTGCATGCAGCTGACTCAGGACAGACCATGATTCGATTCTCCGGCATTCCATATGGTACCCCAAGCCAGGAGCGATTTCTGAGCAAATAGCCAGGAGTAACCCCTGAGCATCACCAGTGTGGCCCCAAAATAAAAAATAATAATTTGTTCATAAGGTAAACTATTTTAAGTTGGGACAACCTGAAATAAATGAGTAATTTAGGCATATATTAAAAAATAGTTTTCTGACAATATATGATCTTTACAAATCTTCAGGTTGTCTTTGCATATTCAAGATGTATTATTCTGTCCCATCTTTTCAGTGCTATGATTTGATTGTTGAACTGTTTTCATTCAAGAAAACAATAAAATTTATAAAGGAAAAAATTGAAGAGTTTATCTCCCTTCTACAACAATACTCCCATTTCATTTCTTTCTTTGTTTTTTTTTTGTTTGTTTGTTTGTTTTTGGTGGGGGAGCCACACTTAGTGGTGCTCAGGAGTTACTTCTGGCTCTGTGCTCAGGAATTTTTCCTGGCAGACTTGGGATGGGGCATATAAATTGCTGGGGATTGAAACCCAGGCTGGTTGCATGCAAGGCAAATGCACTACCCACTGTACTATTACTCCAGCCCTTTAAAAAGTATGTACTTATTATCTGTAAAGACAGTGTATCACATAGTTGAAATAGTTGATCATAATACACTTGTTTCCAGGTAAGTGGGAGTGAAAGTATTATAAAGAAAAAAGAAAACAAAAGAGTATGGCAATGAGAAATTTGTGAAAACTATTATATCTCACAGTGAGATCATGAAGTCATTGCCAGAAGGTTTATTAAGATCTTGTTGCTAGTTGATCATTCTGTTACTTCTTTGGTTTCTGAGCATTAAGTGGCTTCAAACACACATTGTTGTCTACATCAGTGCATTCCTACAAGGATGATAGTATTTTTAAAAAAATTGAGTTGTTGCATAATTCAGGAATTCCAAGCACTACTGCTGATATTGTAGCTATAGTGGGGTATGTTTTTGACTGCCAGGCCTTCTAGAAGTACAAGATGGTGGTGGAGTGAGGCACCACATCTACTCTAACAAATACCCATATATCTGGTGTCTTGGTCAGATTGGTATTTCTGCAGAAAGCTGTAGATGAGTGGACAAGTAGGGCCATTGACCAAGTGGTGATTGCGAGTGATGGAAGCAGCTGGTGTGACTTTGGCAGGTTGGGAATTTGGTTTACCCTCACATCCCAAGATTACCAGCTTCCAAATGTGTGGCCAGTGTGTTCATAATTTTTTATGGTTTGGTTTACATCTTTTTTTTTGAGAATGGATTGAGTTGAAATTAATTTTTTGACTCTTCTTTCATTTATCTTTGCTTTTCCTCATATTTGGTGTCCTTTATTAGACTTTCTTTTCTCTAATATCATGAAACTGATAATGCTTTTAAATGCTAGAGATCAAAAGTAAAGCATTTTCTTAAAATTCCTTCTCATGAAGCTATCTAGTAGAAGATAAAAATAATTTTTTTTGTTCTTACTAGTGTCAAATACCTTGTTTTTCTGAAGAGCATTTCTTGTAAACATGTTTTATTGAATCAACTTGGAAAGGAAATGAGGCTAAAAAACCATTTGCTGAACAAAATTCCCTTTGCTCTCTCTAGGACTAAAAAACATAAAAATCCACATTCTAACAATAATAGTCAATTTTTTGTAAGCAGACATTTTCAAAATACCTAGAAATCTTAACAAATAAAGATCACAATGATTCATCCCAGAGATCAATGGTAGCCTCCACCAGTTATCCTTAGGAACCCTGGCAGTCTTACCTATGGGCCTACTTTTTTAAAAACCAATGAACAAAATACCAAATCAACATAAAATTTGTCATCTATACCTGAGGATGTTAGAGAAATAACATTGAGAAAGACTGTCCAGGAAAGCAGATGATGGCTTTTATATTCATTCCAGATGTGCCAAGCCTACCAAGTTTTGTAGAAACTTCATCTGATTTTAAATGCATGAGGCTGGCCCATTTCTTCTGCAAGGGTCTAGAGAGCAAAAATTTTAGGCTTTGTGGGCCACAAGGTCTCTGCTTTAACTATTCAATTTAGACATTGAAGCACAAAAAAGTCAGAAATATGAAACAAACTATTCTGGCTGATTTTCTTTACCTTTTAACAAACCAGATACAGGTCTTATAGTTTGCCAATCTCATTTTTAGGATATTCAAAATATTCATATTAAAACTTGTATGTTTCCCAACAAAATCTATCTTTTGCTTTTTCAGCATTCCATGTAAAAATCTTCATAGTTTTTACAGCAAGAAGGATATTCAAAATCCTGTCGTTTTTCTTTCATTTCTCTGAATTGAGGTGATGTATGCCTATGTAGACAGAATTTTAGTGCTATTTTTGTCATATCTCATTTGTTAGAGTTTTACATCAAAACAAAACACTGGAACTAAATGGAATGGTGTTTATGTGCAAGGTCCTGGTTCTAGGTTAAATGTTTCCAAAAGGGTGAGCATAAAAGCATTCCAGATCATTAATAGCCAAATAGCCCAAGTTGGACAGGTTATGGCTAATGTAGCTAAATGGTCCTCAGGAAAATCAATTGGCCAAGACTAACAGAGAAAGCTGTCAATGTTAATGTTGAAAAATAAGCAGGAGGTTTACAGAAAAGGTTTGTAGAAAGAAAGCGGTGAAATTAATACTTGGGAGAGCTATAGAAAATAAATTATTTTATTGTTTTCTTGTTTGGGGTCTGAATCTTAACCCTTTGATATATATGTCTGACTATGACAGTGAATTTTTAAAAACTATATTCTAACAATCTCATTTAACAGAAAATGTTCTTCTTTTCTTTTAAGTAAATCGCCAAATTTAAGATATCTAACCTTAAATAATTATGCTGAAGTTTTTAGAGTACAAAACAGTTTTAATCACTGGTATTTCAATGATTGCTATCTTCTGGTCTGATGTACTGTATTTAGTTTTTATTATTATCATATTCAATTTAGGTAAGGAAATAAGTTCAGAATATTTAATTAATTTGTCAGAGAATACATAGGAATTATGGGGCATAATCAAGCTATAACAGTAAGTCTGTCTGACTCAGAAGACATAATCTTAGTCTTTACTTCAGACTGTTTCTAAATATTTTTCCCACATCACTACTTGTTGGTGGCTGATTCTTTCAGGTCACAAAGAATTCTGGAGGTAGCCTTTAAACAGATGTAAATTAAGTTTTAAATCTCAAAAAAAGAAAGGAATGGAAAGATGTGGGAAATGAAGTACTTAATATATTATTTCATTAAATAGTTTATTAATCTGATTCCTTGAAGGTGCTGACAAGCTATTTCAGGGTCAGCACATTGATGAAATAAAAATAAAAACGTAAGCTGCTCGATGATAGAGGATTCTCAATTAGACACAAATAATAAATAATCTGGAAAAATGGTGTTGAGTACAATATCTTGTAGTAATTTCCCCCTATCATGTATTATATACCTGAATATATTTTTAAAGAAATGTTTACAGTTGGGGGGGGAGCATACCTAGCAGTACACAAGACTTATTCCTGACTCTCTATTCAGAGATTACTCTTAGCAGTATTCAGGGTATTTATGTGATATCAAACTCTAGTTGGCACAGTCTTGAGCAAACACCTTACCTGCCATAATATTTTTTTAAGCCCCACAAGCATCTTCTTAATCAGGTATTGTTTCTTTTCTGTTTTTTTTTTCTTTTCTACTATGAGTATTTTCTTGTTCTAATTTCACACATTTAAGAAAGTCTGCCACCGGCCCCGGAGAGATAGCACAGTGGCATTTGCCTTGCAAGCAGCCGATCCAGGACCAAAGGTAGTTGGTTCGAATCCCGGTGTCCCATATGGTCCCCCGTGCCTGCCAGGAGCTATTTCTGAGCAGACAGCCAGGAGTAACCCCTGAGCACCGCCGGTGTGACCCAAAAACTAAAAAAAAAAAAAAAAAAGTCTGCCACCAATATGAATGCTATTTCACCCCATTTTTTGAGATGGTTGACATCTCTGACAGGTATGTCCTGATTCTTCCATTTTATCATAAAGTTTAACCTATTTATGTAACACTGAAGTTGAAGTCCAGGTTATTCCTAAATTTTTTTTTTATCACTTTCTCCTTTCTTCACCTTTCTTCCCCAACCACACCATAACCCCTGCCCCATGTCCTATTAAAGAGTTTACTAAAAGAGAAGAAAGTACCTCAAGAAGACATTTTTTCTATACTAGTTAAAACCTGTATTTGGTATATATTTCTTTTCTTTTTTTTTTATTTGGCTGAAGGGAGTCAAATAAAGGAAGTACGAGGAAAGACATCTCCCTCTGGACTCTAAGCTACAGCTGCTTCTCCTTGTTTTAATAAAATCTCTCTCTTTTTCCATTCTGATGTTTTGCCTCCAGAAAACCATCCAGAACTGAGTTGATTTTGAAATATTTTAGGCATATGCCAGGACCCAAGACTCCTAGGAGTTAAACTGTCTGCAGATCATTTAGACCACCCACCAATGCTGGATGCTTAGTCTGTTCAAACTCCCCCAAAAAGCAAAGGCCTGTCTCTCACTATCTCTCCAAATAGTGCCCAAGAGATTTTATTCCTCTTAAGAATTGCTAAGCTAGACAGGAATTTTACTCCTCTAGCCCAGTGTCATTTGCAGGTGGGAGGGAAAGGAAAATTAAGACAAATTTCCATTCCTAGTGAATAAATGTTGGACATAGGAGAGCAATAGATCTAAAACCAGGGAATAGAATTTGGACTTTCACATACTTATGTACTGTGCTTCCGTTCAAATTATTTTCCCCCCAAACATAGTTTCACCTTTTCAGTAGCACAACTAAAACAGTAGAAAACTTTATTGTAATTTCAGATCTTGTCTATGGGTCTTGAAAGAAAACAGTGATACAGCTTTTATTCAAATAAGTTTTAATTTAAAAAAATATATCACACTCTTATTCATTAAGTAAACTTATAGCCAAAAGAGTAAATCTACTCTTAAAAATTTGGTACTACCGAGGCTGGAGCAGGTAGTATAGTTGCCTACTATAACAGGTAGAGTACTGGTTTTATACAAAGCTGATTTGGGTTTGATACCAGCACCTCACAGAGGCTCCCAGGTGTTAACTATAAGCATTACTGGTTGTGCTTTAAAAAAAAATGGTATTACTGATAGTTAAAAGAAAAAAGTGTGAAAGGAAAAATTTGAAGAATTAACCTCTTTAAAACCTTCACCTTGTAAAATTCTTTCCCTAATATGATGGTGTCACAGCTATAATTATGTCAAGGTCCAGTAAAAAGAAATTAGCAGATGGAACTAAGATTGCTAGTCATTTGGCTCTGAAAGTCAAGGATGGAATGGATGGATTAGGTCTAATTTTATGCTGGCTTTGGTATTCAGTTTTGTCTGGGTGCCATAGCAGGAAATATCCAGAAGATAATTGTGGCTCCATGCTCATATGTCACACTTTTCAGCAGTGCTCAAGGAACCATAAGGTACTGGGAATTGAAACTGGGTCTTCTATATACAAATCATATGCTCTAGTCTAGCCCATTAAGTCGTCTCATTGACCCTGCATGCACAATCACTTTAAAAGCAGAGTTTTCTCTTACTGGTGATGAAAAAGTAGTCAACAAGATTACAAGCTCAAGAACAATGAGATAGCATTGCTTGTTCGGATATGGAGAGACCACTGTATTGAGAAATGTGAATAGTTTCGAGAATAAGAGAGAAGACCCAACTGACAGCATAGAATTGCATTCTGTCACCTGCTTGAATGAGCCTGGAGCACATTCTTTCCCAAGTGCCTGCAGATAAAAACCAACCAAGCCTGCAAAGACTTCTGACCTACACCACTGTGTGCTAAGGAATGAGTGCTGGTTTTTTGGGTTTTTTTTTTTGGTCCATTAAGCTTGTGGCAAGTTCGTTTGCAGTAGTCAGAAAACAAATACCAAAGGAAATCTATATCATTGTCTCTTGAAGAGGGCCCCAAAGCAATCAGAGCAATAAATGCTGTCCTGAACTAGACCTTCTCCTCACAAAGGGTGAAGATACTCAGAGTGGAGAGGATTGTTCAAGCAGTGTGTTCACCTGAATTAACAATGATTATGTTCTTTTGTGGCCACATTTATTCTGCTGTGTTTGACTCTGCTGCTTGAAATCCACTTCACAAATGCTTTGGCTGGGTCCTGGGAGGCTGGTGGATCTTCCTAACCAGTCAGCGCGGCACAGGCAACGGGGCACCTACATTTGTCTCCCATGCATTCCTCTGTCAACAGGAAGTGAGGACCTGGAGATTGTGAGCCTCTGGACTCACTCTTGTCGCACCATTAATCAGTCCCAGTTCCTCCAGTTCCACTGAACACAATGCATGGCCACCTTGTGGTTGCTGGGCTCTGTTTATTCTCCTATCCAAGGAAGCTGAAAGCAGGATGTCCAGAGAGGACTTCTCAGAGACCTTTACCCCCCAAAATAAGACAGTCTTATATTAATTTTTTGCTGCCAAATATGCACATGGTCTTATTTTTAGGAGATGTCCTATTTTTCCACGAAGAATAAGGTACACATTTATTGTTAAATGAAAATAAAGAAAAGTCATTACTTGTATTTGGTATGATGTATTTGGTATGATGTCAAGACTTTGTGTAACATCACTGGTTACTAGGCTCCAGTAAGGGCTACCCAGTCATCCAGTTTATAGTAAATTAATTTTCATTCCGAGACAGAGCTGGGGGGCTTACTCAGGGAGGTAATGCCTTATATTTCACCCAGAAGGAAATCTGTAAGTAGGACTTATTTTCGGAGCATGTTTTATTTTCAGGGAAATATTGTTACTTAGAAGAGGTGTAACTAGGACTCCAAGAGATCAGGTATCCAAAGAGTAAAATAGCAGCAGCCACCTAACCAGAAAAGACGAGGAGCTAGGGTGAAGAGGAAGTACACAGATGAATTTACCTTCTACGTGTTGAGAATAATTCTACTTCTCTGAACCATTTTAAAATATTGGATTTGGCACTTGGATCCTATTAATCACTTTGAAATCTTAGCTATTTGAATTTCATTATTTTTCTATCATTGGGTTGGATTCATTTACAGTATTAAAATCCACTTCCCTCTTGAATTTTTTTTTCTAATCTGGGACCTCCTTCCAGCAGGGCCAGCTGGTATTTCAGTGCTTGGGCCCTTCTAGAGATTACATGGATTACTCTGGTGATATCTAGCTCATGTGAAAGAAGTCAAGACATCAACAAAGGGGAATCGTAGTTTCAGAATATATAAATGGTAGGGTTGTAGGAACAGTGTTGACTCAATCAAATGTATTTCTTTAAAAACTGAGCTCTCATCAGAAAAATGTTGAAATGCTCTAGAAAGTACATGGGTTAAAGTTCTTGTCTTGCATATGGCAACCCCAGTTCAAATCCTGTCACTCATACAGTCTTCCAAGCACAACCAGAAGTGATCCTTAAGAACAGAGCCAAGAATAAGCCCTGAACATTGTTGGGTGTGATCCAAAAACTAAAAAAGGAAAAGGTACAGTCTGGTATAGGTTAGCTAATCCTCTTCTAAAAATTATCTGTCTAGTCACAGGGCTCATTCATGCTTCTCCAGTAGCTAAAAAAGTTTGGTTAGTTCTTCGTTAATTTAAAGGTAAGATCTTGGTATATTTCTTACCTGACTAGCCCATTCTCCACCACAGTTAGCTTCCTAGCAAGGTGCCAGGATTTCTTGGAACAAATAGTCCCCCGCTGCTACAGATCCACTTGTGCTTGTTTCGATGTCTTCCACATATGCCAGGAAGATAATTTACACATACCTCTTGTTACTATTGCATTTAATTATAATATAATCCTACATATGCAAACATGAAAACAGCAATCATGTTTTATTCCAAGTTCTAATTTCATGTGGCAATCATGTGCTTTCACTAAATTGTTTCCATCAATCCTACATAGTACTATTATCTCCGGCATGCCAAAAGGCCCACCTGCAATCCTCTATCCCCCAGCCCCTAACCATGAGAAAAGCCAATTTGCTTTTATACATTAACTCTGAGTTCCATGCAGTAACCCATAAAACACATTCATACACACACACACACACACACACACACACACACACACACACACACACAAACTAACAGATTTCTACACCTATATATGAATAAATTCAGCTCCCCTGTTTGTTTATCTTTTCCACTAGCCTCGGGAATCTGGAAAAGCTTACTCTACACCCACTGTTCACTTTCTTTTATACTAGAAAACATTGTCAGCTGAGATTCTATTTAATATTTTCCTTTTCTCTGTTATCTCAAGTTACTCTGTCTTGTTAGGCACTTCTTTAGTAAGACATTTAAGTAGATCTTAATAGATCAACTTTTTATTCTTTGAGCAAACAAACAAAAACCCAAAATAAAAATGAGGAGAAAAATAGAAGGAATTTTTTTTTCTGTCTTCATGCTGTAACTAATTTCTTGTCCTAGGATTATGCATGCTTCCTTTATCCTTTCCCCACTCCTTCTATATGTGTATATATATAATATACATTACATCATTGGAAACCAGCCTAGAAATTATTTAAATCATGTATCTAAAAATGAAAGCTAGAGAACGAAAACACGAGATAGTGAGGTGGTGAATTACTTAGTGCTGGGGTCAGCGAATGTTTAAATTTTCGCTCCTGCTCTTAGAAGTTTTACGCTATTGGGTACATTCCAAGGTAGGCTTCAAGCCATTACCAGAAGGGGTCATCTCAGTAGGTTTTTCTTTTACTTTTTCCAAAGATGTTATCAATCAAGTTTTCCCAGAGGCACACGGGCTATTAGCAGAGCCAAAGGGAGCCTCAATGTCTCAGATGTAGGATTACCATCTGCTCCAGGAAGCAGGAATGAAACCTGGAGAATTCAGCCTTGCACTGCATCACTGTGTTTGCGGGAAAAGTCTCAGAGAGCTCTGAGGACTTGGAAACAGCCAGCGTGATTGACTATTTAAAAAAATAAAAGAATCTTGGAGCAGCATTCCAGAAACATGAAGACAAGCTCGCACTGTGCCGAGCAAGGAGGTCATTCCTCTGGGACTATTTTGTGGAACTGAGAGGAATGACTTTTAAGAAGTGGCTGTCTGAATGAGAACAATCAGAGACTTTCTTTATTTTCAGGGCCAAGCTCCATGTTCACTAATATTAAATGCAAAGTTTGAATACAAAATGAAACAGAAAAAAAAAAACCCAAAAAAATAAGTGTTGCTTTCCAGTAGTCTCTTTTACGTGATGCATTGCCAGTCTACGTGGTTTGAGTAGTTGGTGATTCTTATCCTAAAGGTAGCAGACAGATTGTGTGTGTGTGTGTGTGTGTGTGTGTGTGTGTGTGTGTTAGAATGTGTTGCATTAATCTTGGCTGTAAAGTGCTTTGAAGTTTAACAGGAAGACAACAATTTATGATTAGAATTTGGAATTATAAACTCATGTTAACCATCAACAGATGCAAAAGGGAACATAAACTCTGTCTCAGCTGCTTGCTTTTTAAAGTGAAAAAATAATCCTGTCTCAGTATTGATTTTTTTTGTTTTTTTTGGGGGGGGCTACACCCGTTTGATGCTCAGGGGTTACTCCTGGCTAAGTGCTCAGAAATCGCCCCTGGCTTGGGGGGCCCATATGGGACGCCGGGGGATCAGGGGATCGAACCGCGATCGTTCCTTGGCTAGCGCTGGCAAGGCAGACACCTTACCTCTAGCACCACCTCGCCGGCCCCTCAGTATTGAATTTTTACTGTTATTTAGTTCCTGATATCACTAATACATTTTACAAAAATTCTCCTTATATAGATTATCCTATATAAAGCATATTCCTCCATTCACATGGAACCTATGTATCACTTCACCTATGAACACCTCCAGATTTGGGGTTTGCTTATTTGAATGATACCTATCACTCCAATTAGTGCACAAGGACTATGAGGAAAATGGCTTTTAAAATTGTTCTATTCATTTATCAATATTGTTCTTTAGTAACTTCTAAGCACCACACATTATTCAATGCATTAGAGAAGCAACATAGACTAAATAAGCAAGCAATTCATAATGTGACCAGTTCTAATGGACGCCTTTTTTTTTTGAGTTTTTTTTAAATTTTAATTTTATTAAAACCATTGTGATTTACAAAATCCTTCATAGATAGGTTTCAGACATACAATGAATCAGGGCCAATCCCACTATCATTGTCATTTTTAAGAAGATGACTAGAGATAAAAAAAATGAAATGGATCATCAATATGCATGAAAGGAAAGAGAAAGAATTGCAGGTAGCAGGAGCTGATACATCCCAAAATGTGGGAGCACTAAGGCCGTGTAAGAGTGGCTGGTTGGAGAGGAATGAGAGGACAGTGGGAGGAGATGAGATGAAAATGGAGCCTAGATCATGAAAGAATATGTCATTCATGGTAAGAACCTCCCATCTCTTCTGTTTTATGAAGTTTCCCCTGACAGCCATGTGGAGAACAGTTTGTAAAGACACTTGACCAAACACAGTGTAGAGGTGAAATTTCTGATACCACTAAGTAAAATACTTGTAATCAATGATATGTTACCTACCATTGATTAGAATGACTATTACCAAAAAGCCAAGTAACAATAGGTGTCTATGAGAAAGTGGGGAAAAAGAAGGCCTTATGCACTGTGGGTAGGAATATAAATTGGTATCATCACTGTGGAAGAGTCTGGCTGTTTCTCAAAACATTAAAAATAGAAATCTCTTTAATCCATTTGAATTTTACCTTTCTACATGGTGTTAGCTGGGGGTCTGAGTTTGCTTTTTTGCAAGTGGCTAACCAGTTGTGCCAACACCACTTGTTGAATAGGCTTTCCTTGCTCCATTTAGGATTTCTTGTTCCTTTATCAAAAACTAGGTAGTTATATGTCTGAGGAACCTTCTCTGAGTACTCAAGCCTATTCCACTGATCTGAGGGTCTGTCTTTATTCCAATACCATGCTGTTTTTATAACTATTGCTTTGTAATACAGCTTAAATTTGGGGAAAGTAATGCCTCCCATATTCCTTTTCCCAAGGAGTGCTTTAGCTATTCGAGGTTGTTTATTGTTCCAAATGAATTTTAGAAGTGTTTGATCCACTTCTTTGAAGAATGTCATGGGTATCTTTAGAGCAGGGGTCCTCAAACTTTTTAAACAGGGGGCCAATTCACTGTCCCTCAGACCATTGGAGGATCTGACTATAGTAAAAACAAAACTTATGAACAAATTCTTATGCACACTGCATATATCTTATTTTGCAATGAAGAAACAAAACAGATACAAATACAATATGTGGCCCGTGGGCCATAGTTTGAGGACCATTGCTTTAGAGGAATCGCGTTAAATCTGTACAATGCTTTTGGAAGTATTGCCATTTTAGTGATGTTGATCCTGCCAATCCATGAGCAGGGCATGTGTTTCCATTTCCGCTTGTCCTCTCTTATTTCTTGGAGCAGTGTTTTATAGTTTTCTTTGTATAGATCCTTCACATCTTTAGTCAGGTTAACTCCAAGATATTTGAGTTTGTGTGGCACTAATGTGAATGGGATTGTTCTCTTAATGTCCATTTCTTCTCTATCATTATTAGTGTATAAAAAGGCCATTGATTTTTGTGTGTTAATTTTGTAGCCTGCCACTTTGCTATATGAATCTATTATTTCTAGAAGCTTTTTGGTAGAGTCTTTAGGGTTTTCTAAGTAGAGTATCATGTCATCTGCAAACAGTGAGAACTTGACTTCTTCCTTTTCTATCTGGATTTTCTTGATATCTTTTTCTTGCCTAATTGCTATAGCAAGTACTTCCAGTGCTATGTTGAATAGGAGTGGTGAAAGAGGACAGCCTTGTCTTGTACCAGAATTTAGAGGGAAGGCTTTTAGTTTATCTCCATTGAGGATAATATTTGCCACTGGCTTGTGGTAGATGGCTTTAACTTTATTGAGAAAGGTTCCTTTTATTCCTATCTTGCTGAGAGTTTTCATCAAGAATGGGTGTTGAACTTTATCAAATGCTTTTTCTGTATCTATTGATATGATCATGTGGTTTTTATTTTTTTTGTTGTTTATGTTGTGTATTATGTTGATAGATTTATGGATGTTAAACCATCCTTGCATTCCTGTGATGAAACCTACTTGATAAGAGAATGATCTTCTTCTTTTTTTTTTTTTTGGTTTTTTGGGCCACACCCAGCATTGCTCAGGGGTTACTCCTGGATGTCTGCTCAGAAATAGCTCCTGGCAGGCACAGGGGACCATATGGGACACCGGTATTTGAACCAACCACCTTTAGTCCTGGATCAGCTGCTTGCAAGGCAAACGCCGCTGGTGAATGATCTTCTTGATGAGGCACTGGATCCTGTTCGCCAGGATCTTGTTGAGGATCTTTGCGTCTGTGTTCATCAGGGATATTGGTCTGTAATTTTCTTTTGTGGCAGCATCTTTATCTGGTTTAAAGACCTTGATATCAGATCTGAAACTATAAGGTATATAGAACAACATGTAGGTGAAACACTCCAGGACATTGAGACTAAAGGCATCTTTAAGGAGGAGACAGCACTTTCCAAACAAATGGAAGCAGAGATAAACAGATGGGACTATATTAAGCTGAGAAGCTTCTGCATCTCAAAGGAGATAATGCCCAGAATACAAAGGCCACCCACTGAGTGGGAGAAATTATTCACCCAATACTCATCAGCTAAAGGACTAATATTCAAAATTTACAAGGTACTGACAGAACTATACAAGAAAAAAACTATTAACCCCATCAAAAAATGGGGAGAAGAAATGAACAGACACTTTGAAAAAGAAGAAAGGCAAATGGCCAAAAGGCACATGAAAAGATGCTCAACATCACTAATCGTCAGGGAGATGCAAATCAAAACTACTATGAGGTACCACCTCACGCCACTGAGATTGGCACACATCACAAAAAAGGAAAACAAGCAGTGCTGGCGGGGATGTGGAGAGAAAGAAACTCTTATCCACTGCTGGTGGGAATGCCATCAGGTACATCCTTTATGGAAAGTGATATGGAGATTCCTTCACAAACTGGAAATTGAGCTTCATACAATCCAGCTATACCACTCCTAGGAATATACCTGAGGAACACAAAAATACAATACAAAAACCCCTTCCTTACACCTATATTCATTGCAGCACTATTTACAATAGCCAGACTCTGGAAACAACCAAGATGCCCTTCAACAGATGAGTGGCTGAAGAAACTGTGGTACATATACACAATGGAATACTATGCAGCCTTCAGGAGAGATGAAGTCATGAAATTCTCCTATACATGGATGTACATGAAATTTATTATGCTGAGTGAACTAAGTCAGAGGGAGAGAGAAAGACACAGAATGGTTTCACTCATCTATGGGTTTTAAGAAAAATGAAAGACATTTTTAACAGTACCTCAGAGACAAGAGAGATGAGGGCTGGTAGGTACAGCTCATGACATGAAGCTCATCACATAGAGTGATGAGTGCAGTTGGAGAGATGACTACACTGAAAACTATCATAACAATTTGAATGAATGAGGGAAGTAGAAAGCCTGTCTCGAGTACAGGTTCGGGGGTGGGGTGGGGAGGAGGGAGATCTGGGAAATTGGTGGTGGGAATGTTGCACTGGTGAAGGGGGGTGTTCTTTACATGACTGTAATCATACAACTATAATCATATTTGCAATCACAGTGTTTAAATAAAGATAATTATAAAAACCACCTCACATAATTATGTCAAAATAAAAAAAATAGAAATCTCACATTGACACATGTGCAAACCTGGAAAACCCCAACCTTATGTCCTGCACCATTGGAACCTGTCAATCTTACTTCTCAGATTATACACATCCTTAAATAATTGTTAACTCAATGGTGTAACTAGTTGACAATTTCTTGTTCAAGTTCAAACACTGCCTGGTAAGAAAAATAACTTGAACGGCAGATTTATTTGTAGTAGTTATCTGGCCTAAACAACTCAACAGATCAGTTCTCAAGAAACTGGGAATCTGGGGCTGGAGCGATGGCACAGCAGTAGGGTGTTTGCCTTGCACACTGCTGATCCAGGACTGACTTGGGTTCAATCCTCAGTGTCCCATATGGTTCCCCAAGCCAGGAGCGATTTCTGAGTGCATAGCCAGGAGTAACCCCTGAGCATCACTGGGTGTGATCCAAAATAAAAAACAAGAAAGAAAGAAAGAAAGAAAGAAAGAAAGAAAGAAAGAAAGAAAGAAAGAAAGAAAGAAAGAAAGAAAGAAAGAAAGAAAGAAAGAAAGAAAGAAAGAAAGAAAGAAAGAAAGAAAGAAAGAAAGAAAGAAAGAAAGAAAGAAAGAAAGAAAGAAAGAAAGAAAGAAAGAAAGAAAGAAAGAAAGAAAGAAAAAGAAAGAAAGAGAAAGAGAGAGAGAAAGAAAGAAAGAAAGAAAGAAAGAAAGAAAGAAAGAAAGAAAGAAAGAAAGAAAAAGAAAGAAAGAAAGAAAGAGAAAGAGAGAGAGAAAGAAAGAAAGAAAGAGAGAGAGAGAGAGAGAAAGAAAGAAGGAAAGAAAGAAAGAAAGAAGAAAAAGAAAGAAAGAAAGAAAGAAAGAAAGAAAGAAAGAAAGAAAGAAAGAAAGAAAGAAAGAAAGAAAGAAAGAAAGAAAGAAAGAAAGAAAGAAAGGAAGGAAGGAAGAAAGGAAGAAAGAAAGGAAGAAAAGAAAGAAACCAAGAAAAAAAGAACCTGGGAATCTTAACCTCGACCATTAATACCCACAAAACTCAAATAACAATGGGGAAACTAAGAAACTCAGCACAGTTGCAGACAGAGACAGAAATGCAAGCAAGTCCCCAAGCCCACTGGAATGCTTGAGTCTGGTCAAAGAGGACCTAAAACAACATTAACTGCACTCGTAACTGAAATTAAGTAAGCACTTGCCAATGAAATTAAGCAATAACTTGACAAGAAATTTAAACAACTCAAAGAAGACCTTTTCAGAAGATAAGAGATTCTATGCAAATGAAATCGAAGGAGCTAAAGAACACACTAAGTAAGAAAAAATAGTGGAATTTCAGGGGGACAACTGTATAGATGTATTTGATGTACCAAAATACATGATAAGGAAGTCAAAAATAAAAGGGAAACAAAAAAGTGAAAGGAAATATAGGGTATCCAATAAACAAAGACAAGAATAATCTATGAATTATAGTAATACTAGAAGGTGAGGAAAAATGGAAAACAACAATGGGAAAAATAATAGCTGATAACTTCCCCCACTCTCTGTAATGAGGCAACTGAAAAAAATACAAGAGGCCAAAAAAGTACTAAACAAAATAGACTAGAACAAAAAACTTCAAGAAACATACTATTCAAAATTTCAAAACCCAAAAAGAAATAGATTATTTTTATAAAGCAGAGAGAGAGAGAAGAAAAATTCTTAACTATAATGAAAGCAGGATATGAATTATAACAGATCTCTCATATGAATTGATACAGGTGAGAAAAGAGTAGAATGGCATATTTAAGTTAATGAATGAAAGAAAATTTCAAGCTATAGTCCACTATCCTGCAAAGCAATCATTTAGATGGGAGGAAGGGATAAAAACCTTTTTAAGAAAATAAGAATTGGCATCATTTATGATAACCAAATTGTCCCTGAATGAACTAATATACAAACCAAATAGCTAATTGTAAAAGCAATAACCCTATACAGTAAAATAACAGCATAGCCATTTATATCAATAATGTTCCTGAATGTCAGTGGACCAAACTCTCCTTTCAAAAGGTAGAGTGACAGGATGGAAGAAGAAAGAAACCCCACCTATTTGCTGCTTACAGGAAACACTTCTAAAATCATGGGATAGATACAGGCTCAGAGTGAAAGGGTAGAAAGCAATTATACAAGCCAATGGCTAACAAAACAGAAAAGGCAGTACAGACATACCTATTGCAGACCAAATTCTATTTGATGTAAAGTAAGTAATTATAGACAGGTATGGACTCTACTTACTTAAGGAAACAATAGATCAAGAAGTACTAACTCTAATCAACATACACACCAAATGTTGATTCAACAAAGTTTGTGAGGCTATTGCTCACAAACCTAGAGGAACACCATGGTAGAAACATAATATTAGTGGGAGACTTCAACAAGACATTCTCACCACTGAATAGATCCACTAGCCGGAATATCAGTAAAGACGAGATCCCTAAAGGAGGAATTAAAGAGTTGAAATTAATGAATTTATATAGGGTCTTCCATGTCAAAAGTCCAAATACACATTCTTTCCTAGTGCACACAGAACATTCTTCAGGACATTTTATTTTATTTGGTGGTGGGGGGTGGTGGTGGTGGACCACATTTGGTGGCACTCAGGGGTTACTTTGGGCTTTGTGCTTAGAAATTGCTCCTGGCAGGTTAGTGGGACCTTAAGGGATGGTAGGAATCAAATCCAGGGCCATCCTGGGTTGGCCGTGTGCAAGGCAAATACCCTACCAATATGCTATCTTTCTGGCCCCTCTCCAGGACATTTTAAAACATGTCTAACTTATATAAATTTATAAACATAAGAATCATATCAAGCATCCTATCAGATCTCAATGCTATGGAGATAGAAATTAGCCATAAAAGGAAAATACAGAGAAACTCTACCACCTGGAGACTAAGCAACACACTGCTAAATAACAACCAAATCAAAGAGAAAATCAAGGAAGAAATAAAATGTTTTCTGAAGAAAAATGATAATGAAGAAACACGTTACCAAAATCTATGGGACACAACAAAAGCAGTAATTAGGCCAGTACAGACCTACATCAAGAAGGAAGGAAAAATAAGCTAACAATATAAATGTACACCTTAAATATCTGTAGAATTAACAAGAAATGAATTCAAAGACTAAAAAAATAAAATAAATAATAAAAAAACAGAGCATAAATAAATAATATTGATACTAAGAAACCAATATAAATAATTAATGAAACCTAGTTCTTCAAAAAAAAACCACCACAAAATCAAATGAACAAAGAAACGGTATAGGCAGAACTTTGGCTAGACAAGCAAGGAAATAAAGAGAAAGTGCTCAAGTAAATTGGATCTAAAACAAAAACAGAGATATTAGATCAGGGCCCCCAGAAATCTAAGATATTATGAGAACTACTATGAACCATTCGACTCCTAAACTGAAGAACTAGAAGAAATGGACAGATTCTTAGAAACATGTTCTCTCCCATAACTGAATGAGGAGGAAGTAGAAAGCATGAGCAGGTCAACTACATGCAAGAAAACTGAAACAGCAAGAAAGACTCTTTCCAAGAATAAAAGTCCTGCCTCAGACTGGTGAATTTTATCAAACCTTCAGTGGAGACTTACTGCTGTTGATCCTGAAGGTCTTTCAAAATATATAAGAAATGCCTTCCTAATGCTTTCTATGAAACTAACATTAATAACCAAAGCTGACAGGGATACTACAAAAAATTTCAGAGCAATCTTTTTTCCCCGATTAATCTTCTGAATGAATATAAATATGAAAATGCTCAAAAAATCTTAGCAAACCAAATCCAAAAGCACATAAAAATTATGTACCACATGGAGCTGAAACAATAGCGCAATGGTAGGGCATTTGCTTTTCACGCCGCTGATCCAGAGTGGACCTCGGTTTGATCCCCGATATACCATATGATCTCCCCAGCCAGGAGTGACTTCTGAGCTCATAGCCAAAAGCCCCCAAACCAAAAATAATAATAATAAATATGCACCACAGGATTCATCCCAGGGATGCAAAAATTGTTCAATATATACAAATCAGTTAACATAGAACACCACATAAGTAAAAGGAAAGATTAAGAAACCATATGATTATAGCAATCAATGCAAAGAAAGTTTTTGACATGATACAGAAAAATCCCCTCAATAAAATAGGTTTAGGAGGAATCTTCCTCAAGCTAGTAATAGCTATTTTAAAAGAAAACATAGCCAATATTATTTTTTAAAGTGAAAAACTAAAGCATTCCTACTGATCAGTATAAGGCAAAGATCTTATTTAACACCATGTATTAGGAATCCTAGCAACAGTAATGAGACAAGAAAAAAAAGTCAAAGGGAGTCAAATTGAAAAGAGGAAATCAAATGATCTCTACTTGCAGATTACATGATGAATACACATCGAAGATCCTAAATACCCCACAAAATATCTCCTAGAAACAAAAAATCATTCTATATTGGTTTCATTTCTTTAGACAAAGGATTACTCAAAGGAGAAAGAGATCAAAGAGTTTATCCATTTAAAATAGTGTCTAAAGCCATCAAATACCTGAATCGATTTAGCAAAAGAGGTGAGAGACCTATACCACAAAAACTTCAAAACACTCTAGAAAGAAATTGAAGAAGAATTAAGGAAATGGAAAAACACCCCCATACTTGTGGCTGGGAAGAATCAATGTTATCAAAATGACAGTCTTACCTAAACTACTATATAAATTCAATGCAATCCCTATCCAAATTCAGGCAATATTCTTCAATGATTTAGAATAGTCTATTAAAATGTTTGCGTGGAATCATAAAAGACCCTGGATAGCCAAAACCGAACTAAGAAACAAGAACCTGAGAGGCATTTCATTACTTACCTGGAACCTATACTACAAAGCCATAGTAATCAAAACAACGTTCTGGAAAAAAGACTCTGACCAATGATTCAGAATAAAATATCCAAGGACAAACCCCCACGTACATGGCCAACTAATTGTTCACAAAGGAGCTGAGAGCATAAAATATAAAAAGACAGCCTCTTCAACAAATGGTGTTGAAAACTTGTATAACCATATGTAAAAAATTAAAACTAGACTCATACCTCACACATTAAACAAAAATCAACTCAAAGTGTATCAAAGACCTTGAGAGAATGCCTGTGTCTATAAAGTATACTGGGGCAAATATAAGTGAATGTTCCAAGTTTTAGACCTCAAAGGAATTTCAATAATACAATGAATTCACATAATACAATTGGCAAAGGACACAGAATCAAAATTAGACAAATGGAACTGCATAAAAAACTAAAACTTTTTGTATGGCAAAGTAAACATGAGATTAAAATTAAAAGACAGCTGAGTGGAAGAAAATATTTGCTCTCACCATGTCAGTTAAATTACACAAGTACTCACAAAGATTAACCAAAAAAAAAAAATCTAAAACTTGCATCAAAAAATGAAAAGAGGAAATGAACAGATACTTTTCTGAAAAAGACCAACAGATGGAAAACAGACACATGAAAAAAATGCTTATCATCAGTAATTATTAGAGAAATATGAATCAAGATGACAATAATATATCATCTTACACCAGCAAGAATGTTAAAAATACAGGGAACAATCTGTGCTGGCAAGGATGTGGTGAAAAAAAGAACTCTCATCTACTGCTTCTGGAATGTTGTCTGGATCAACCCCTATAAAAACAGTATAGAGGGTTCTCAGCAAACTCAGAATTGAGTTGTCATATGTTCCAGAAATTCCACTTTTATGTATCTATCCACAGGACAGACATATTTAAAAGGACATATGCATACCATTATTCATTGCAGTATTCAGTATAATATAGTTAAAATTTGGGCTTAATCTAGATGCCCAATGATAGAAAAAGGAATCATTTTTGAAGATGATATACACAATATTACACAGGTGTAAGGAATCATAAAATTATGTGATTCACTGCAACATCGATGGAATTGGAAGCTATGTTAAATGAAGTAAGCCAGAAGACGGATAAACACAGGATGATAGCACTTATAACTGGTATTTAAAATAACTCGATGAGGAAATACCATGGCTTATAGGGCAAATGGCTATATTACTCTTGGCCCCAGAGTAGAGGGTAAGGAAAGAAATAGAGTGAAGGGGTTGGGGAGACAGATGAGAAGCAATGGGGATGTGAGGGTGGGGGTAGTCGGCAGGGATCAAGGGGATTTAACTACATTAATGATGTTAAGGACTGATAGAGCTAAATATATAAACCATGTAGACAATAACCCTGAAATCATGAGACCCAAACTTTGCAAACTGAACTTAAAAAGATGCCTGTCAAGACAGCATGTTCTGGGAGAGGGAATATGGTTGGGGAAGAGAAATTGACACTGGTAGTGGGAATCTGCTGGAACATTCTAGTTCTATAGTCCTGCACCATCCAGCCATAAAGGGGCCTGCCCCTTTAAATTAGACCCTCATTGCAATTGGTTTGTTGAGTCTCTAACACACACTCCTAGGGGCTGGGTGTGGAGAGTTGGTTGGCAGTTGGAAGAGAGTTGAAGAAGCAAGTGGATTGAACTGTTCCTTTTACTTTACACCATATAAATGTTTCCTTTATGGGTCCTCAATCTGACCTTACCCATCTCAAACGCATCTCTCTCTCTCCCTCTCTCTCTCTCTCTTTCTCTCTCTCTCCCCCTCCCTCCCTCCTTCCCTCCCTCCCTTTCTCTCCCTCCCTCCCTCCCTCCCTTTCTCTCCTTCCCTCCCTTTCTCTCCCTCCCTCCCTTTCCTCTCTCTCTCTCTCTCTCTCTCTCTCTCTCTCTCCCTCTCCCTCTCTCTCCCTCTCTCTCCCTCTCTCTCCCTCTCTTTCTCTCCTGGCCTAGGGTTTGTCATAGGTCCCTGGATCTTCTCTAATAAACAAGACAGATATTTGTCAGAGTCTTGCCTGCAAGACCCCATGGACACCAGCAGTGTGGGCCCATTTCGGCAGCTCAGCCCTTCAATTATAATGACAAAACCAAACTCTTAGTAGAAAATGGTTGAGGAAACATAGATGACTGATATCACATATGATAAAAGATGTTTCTTCAAAAACTGCTGATTGATATTAAAAGGAACATATTTATTATATTCATCTCAAAACCATATACTCCAACTTATCCTATCTAGCTAAATGTTCATTTGGAAGAACAGCGAATACAACTATAACCAATTACAACAATTACTGCAAGCCCAATTGTGTCAAACTGTCTATATTCATCCTTTTATTTAGTCTTATCTTAATCTTAAACCTAGATGTATTTTTTTCCCTCATATTTTATAGAGGAGAGTGAAGCTTGCAGAGAGCAACTGAATTGCCCAAGGTCATACAACTTGTTAGTGAAAGAACCACTTTTGGACTCATACATTGGAATTATCTCTTCCTTCGTAATGGCCTCATTAGAATACATTTAAATGTATACATTATATTTCAAAGAGAGAACAGCTTTTTTTTTTTCTGAAACAATTTTAGTCTAAAGATCTTGAAGGAAGAATAGAAAAGCTATTCACTGAACTGCTACCACCGTTACCATGGTAACCAAAAAAGAGATTACATACACATCATTTCTACAACTCCATTTTTTAATAGGTGCAGAACATAACCGCAGGCTGCTGATTCCTTGTAGAAAATTCCCTGAAATATTTATCTAATCAAAAACATCAGCTGTTCTTACACAAAAATTCCAATTCTCAAAATAAACTGATTTTAGCCAGAGAGGATGAGTATTCATTCCTTTTTCTGAACTGCTGACCAATCCCTGATGAGAAATTAGCCAAGCTTCCACACAATTAAAATTATACTAGAAAATTTACATATATTGCATTGAATGAATATGTCCTAAAAGATAGATCAAGAGGATCTGGAGAGGGAATGGTTGGTATTGATTTAATGAAATGACAAATACTATGTCAGTGACAATGAGCATGCTTTATTCTACTGGAAGCACAATAAAATGTTCTTGAGCAGCACAAATCTTTACCTGTACTGTGAATCTTTTTCTGAAGTTGAGGTAAAAGCCTCTGAGTGTCAAGTCTCATAGTCAAATAAAATTCTGGCTTTAAATAATGCATAAGTCAGTTTATAAAGTAAATGATGCCCTTGCTCAACTAAAGTTAGGTCTTTTAATATATTTTCTAATATATATTAATATATATTTAATAATATAAAAGTTGATCTGAAACACCACAAAAATGAAGCTAAGTAAGATACAGTTTGATAATGAATGTTTCAGGATATTTGATAATTTATAGAAGTGACTTAATGATTTACTTATTATAATTAGATTTAGTTGCAAATGGAAGAAACCCCTACGGTG
This sequence comes from Suncus etruscus, assembly GCF_024139225.1. Taxonomy (NCBI): domain Eukaryota; kingdom Metazoa; phylum Chordata; class Mammalia; order Eulipotyphla; family Soricidae; genus Suncus; species Suncus etruscus. Next base: position 3,663,403 of record NC_064850.1, on the reverse strand, counting down.
GCATAAACAACACAGAATTTGATTTTTGTTTCATTTACAAGACTGAATAGGTCATGGAAGGTTGGTATGGCAACTCTGCAACCATAAGAGACCTCCCAGATTGTTGTTCCACAATTCTTAGCATGTGTCTTCAACTAAGAGATAGCTGTTCCAGCTGCAGTGTACATATTCACAACAGAGCCAGCAGAAAGGAGAGAGCAGTGAAGAATGATGAGTTCTGCTGTGAAGTTTCACAAGCTTCAACATTCAACATAATCCGAGGTCCTGCATATCATAGTCTACCCTGTGCGTGTGTTACAGATTAGCAAGACTTCACATTTTGCATTGAAATGAACAGAGAAGAGTATTGTTTCCTGGAGCCAAGGAGTCAGAGGACTCAGGTTTAATTTATTTATTCTTCTGTTCATATATTTTCACTACATGATGGTTAGTCATATTTTATATACTAGATTTTGCCTTAGACACTGGAAATAATAATCACAATGGTACACACTAAGAAATCATTTTAAAAGGTGTCAGAAATTCTGTAGAAGGAACAAAGTCTTTAATGGTACTGTATTGCAGAGGAGAACTCTCAATGAAAATTTCACAAAGGAAATGACATGTAAGATACATCTTAAAAATATATGGTTTTTCTTCAACACCACCAGATATGGTCCCCCCAAAATAAAAGAGATAAGAGTTTTTGCAAAATATGCTGGAGAAGAAAAAGAGACCTGGGTGTGAATTTAGGGAGCAAAGAGTGATTAGAGTTTTGAACAGTAAAGAAGATATTGCAGACAGGTGGAACACAGAGAATGAAAAAAGAATACATGCCAATCTTATTTCCATAGATCTAGGGAGAAAGCAGCTGCCAAAAAGGAACAGTTTCAATATGAGGAAATGTGGGTTGTGTTACACGACAGAGGTAGGATTTGAACTCAGTTTTAGATGTACCATTCAGCTACCCACTTTGTATAACTTTTAGGAACAGTGTCAAGCTCAGGTTTCTTCCAATCAATTTCTTTCCCATGCTAGATATTTTCATACCTAGGAAATTACTAACATCTGCCAAGTAAACAAAAATAATTGTTTTGGGGTTTGGGGCCACACCCTCCTGGCTCTGTTCTCAGGGATCACTCCTGGCGGGCCTTGAGTAGATCAGACTGAATGTGAACGTAAGGTTGACCGTATGCCAGTATCTTCCCCATTCTACTATCTCACTTGGAGAGTGATTATTAATTATCGTGTCTGAGTGTCCTTTTCTGGTAGAGAAAATCTGGTTGTCCATCTGAATCAGGTGTTCAGTGTCCTCCAATCTCAGTGGTTCACAATCCAAATAAGGCTCTCTGTTATTGGCTACTTTGTGGAGAACCAGTTTTCCAAGGAAGGACACTGGAAAGGGCAAACATCTACCACTATATTTAGGAAGGCCCAAATAATTCCACAAGGTATATTGTAATGAGCCAAGAAAAGATTTCAAGTCCATCTAATCTAGTATTTTAGTGCTCTTTTTCTTTAAAGAGAAGAAATCTGCACATTTACAACTCAATTACATTTTAATTTTTCTAGTTCTCCTTAAAGAAGACATTCATTAATTCTACAGCGATTTTTTTTTCGGGGAAGAGTGTTGTCACACCTGCCACACAGCTGGGTCCAAGCACTGCCTGCATACTCCCAGCATGCTCCGGGGGTAGTTTCCATGCCAACCAATCTAGGAGTGTTTTCACCCTATCTACCCACTCCAGGACAGACATTAATAAACTAGGCACATATGAGGGAGAGTAAGAGACAGGGTGAATAAGTGGATGCAATTATTTTCATATAGTGCTTTGGGCTTAAATTATTTCTTTTGCCAATCCCCTTTATAACACAAGATAATAGATTACAATGTCTTTCCTGCTAAATGCTCAGGACTCTTTCAAACATACTAGCACATTATCCTCACAGCAGTGTTAAGAGATAAGAAAGGTCTATTTTGTAGGCTGGGAAAATAAGGCACAGAAAGGTAAAATGTCCATCTTGGAGATACAGGATGAGGCAGGGTTAGCATTTAGATGAAATCCAAAGACTCTTGCTTCTAAAATCAGCATTTTTATACAGTATTTTGCTTCTCTGTTCTATCAGAGTTTAAGCACCAGGGCAATCAATTTGACACCGTTTTTGATGAAATAGCCTCATTATATTCCATGTTACATAAAATATATAAAAATAGCAAAAGTAGGAAGAAATTTATAAACTTTTAAAGAAAAAGGCAAGCAAATACAAAGATAGGAACACAAGAAAGTAGCTGTATATGTTAAACTTAAAATTTTTCAACTAAGATCTCTTTTAAGGAAAATAACCATTCAACTTTAGAACAAATTTGGGATGACAGGTTCACTAGCATGAAACACAGAGGTGCTCAGAGAAACAATAAAATGACATTAAAATGAATGAATAACGATTGCCCAGATGATAAAAAGAAAATTTATAAAGATGTTCTCCAAATAGAAGAAGATAAAATGTTAACTTGCTTTAAAACTTTCCAGGAGATTCCATATTCAGCCTCAACATTTTTTAGGGACAAGAGACTATGAGTACAACCAGGGAAGAGGCAAAGACACACCTTTGTGAATAGAATCTAATCATTTGTTTAAACACTACAGAGTGGCGGTTTTAGATCAAGAAATTCATCTCTCTCAGTTATTTCATATAAAAAGTCATAACAACAAAAGATAGCATTCTACTTTAGAAAATGCAGAAATACAAGAATCTGAATTTTTGCTCTTAATGTTGATTCAAAGCAGTAACCAATGACCTTAAAGGTACTTCAAAAGTCACGAGAGCGAGTGATCTGCTGCTGTGTGGCACATTCTGAGAACTGAGTACAAAGAACATTACTCTAGACTCAAATATACAAATACACACACACACTTTCCAGACTCAGACATATATGTAAACAAACATTATTTACTCTGTTACTCCTTCCTATAACATAAGATATAGTGACTTTAGGTCACATTATATAAGTATTGCTCATTTAAGTTATAGACTTGAATGACTTACTAGTTATACAGTATTTCAGTTATAGACTATCAAGAAGAGCAAATATTTCTCAAGGATTTTTACCAACTTTTCTAGAGAAGGGACCAGAAAGTATTCAAGTGTATGTAAGATAGTTATGACTTAGGTAGATTATTTTCGCCTTTTTTAAAATCTCTATTTGAAAATTGAGTATGGTTTTCAGAGAGATGTCTTGATGCCAAAATGACCAATTTGTAATGGTGAGTTTTGTGTCAACTTGACTGGGTTATGTGATGTCCTGAGACCGCTTTCAGAGAAGATTAGCATCAGAATTGGTGGACTGAGTAAATTGCAACTGTTTTAGCAATGTGGATGACCTTATTTACCAGTTGAGAGCCATTTGAGAAAGTATTGATTCTCCTTGGCTTGTCAGATCCAGGAAAAGTTCTTATTCATATTGCTGAATGACACCTAAATAAACACCAATTTGAATGATTTGCTGAATGGACACCTCTTTGAAGAGAAGACTATCATGCTGTTTGCCTCTCTCATCCAAGGAACACCTCCATGTTTTCCAATACCTCTTTACCAGTTGACTTTCCATTAATTCGATCGCCAGGTAGTGAAGCAGGTCTCTGGAGTGAGGCTTAAGAGAGTCAGATCTTGGCTTCTGGTAGACATTTCACAGACCAATAGCATTTATGAGTGAACATAGGCAATGCTGCTTCTCTCTGATGCCCAATATTTATGTCTATCAAACTATAAACATTAGCAAAACTAACTTAACAGCGTTATAAGAATTAAAGAAGTTAAAAATTTTAACCTAGAGCCTAGAATAAAATCAGCACTCAATATCTATTGGTTTTTTTTATTAAAAACAACTCCCCAAAAAATAAAAAAACAATTCCCAAAAAACTTCCATGGGAGTTGTGCTAGGCTCATCATACAAACCTGACTTTTTGTCATATTCATGGAGAGTAAACACAGAATAGGGAGAGGGAAAGGAAAAGGGAAACCTGAGAAAACTGTGAAAATGGCCAATCAGAAGAGGCCAATTAAATAGTTGCCTGGAGCACACTCAAATTAAGCACCACTCTGGACAGAATATAGTGTGTATAAAAAGTTAAAGAGTCCCCATTTAAGCTTCTTAGGGCAAATCTAAGATGGGGTGGGGTCTATTAAGTAGATTCGTAAAAATAGACAGACTTTATAAAATACACTTAATCAAATGAAAGATTTGCATTGAAAAGTGATGTTTTCCCAAGCTCAATTAGAGCAGCAAGTCCTTGATTCCTTAGCGAAGTTCATGTTACTTTTACAAGATGGAAAAATTAGGAGCCTGAAACAGCTCAATATATCAGCAGTAAATCTATGTCATGCCCAGGTCTAAAGCAAAGCTAATGCATTTTAGGTGGGGAAAAAGTCGGTCCTATAGGAGAATTCAAGATACAAGCAACATGCTTGAACACTTCCAAAGACATTTGCAGAAGAAAAAAGATTTATTCCTTGTTGCTTTCAATACATTGCCCAGAGCAAGAATAATCTTTTCCTTACGACCTTGATTCCCACTGCTTTTCCTTTGAAACACGCTACCCTTCATTTGCCATAGGAAGCTATTTTGAATCTGTCATGAACACAGATACTCCCCATGTACTATCATGTTAAACCGGCTATTATAAAGAACATAGAAGCCAGAAAGACAGTTCCTACATATCTAACCCCGGTTACTTTTTGTGTCTTCACATATTTCCAATAGCAATTCAACCACATGCTTAACTTTAACATGGAATGCCTCTTTACCAGCCATGGAAAATTTAGTCAGAGTCTATTGCTTCTGTGGACATTCTTGTACATGACTCGAGGAGAATTATCCTTTGCCTTATTGCAATATGCTTTATGAAGCTGTCCCGAATGTCTAAAACATATGAATCTGTATGCACCACTGTCCTGGAGGTTTGAAGTACCTCCAGAACCTAAGTGACAAGAAAGATTGCTTACTATCACGAGGCCTTGGATTATACAGAAGAACAGCTAATCCTTCCTTTATGATTTGTGTTGTTTTAGTTCCTTTCAAATTACCATTTGAAAAGTGACAGAAATCTGCGATCCTTGAACCCTCTGAACACCTTCTGTCCTTCCTCCTGGGCCATTGAGCTTTTGACAAAGAAAATAGTACCGTGGAACAAAAAGCAATCATTGGAACAAAAAAGAAACAAATCTTTTCCATAACCCCAGAAAATACTGTCCGTTCCTTTGAGTTTGTTTTTATCCCCTCATCTAGGCAACCACAGATCTGATTTCTATCAGAATGTAAGTGCTCTGTTCTGTCTAGTTTCATCCAAACAACATACTACTTTAGGAAATTCATTAAAAATGTTACAAACAACAGTTCATGCCTTTTTATTGCTATATAGTTTTGTAGGGGACTCAATTGCAGGCACATACCACTGTTTGTAACATTCTCTGGTGATGGGTATTTGGATTGTTTCCAGTTTGAGAGCAGTAAAAATATACTTTATGAGCATTCAGATTTAAATACTGGTATAAATATATGTCCCTTTTTCTTGCTTAAAATATAAAAGCATATGACTAGTTTAAAGGAGGTATAAATTTAACTTTGCAAAGAAAATTAGTTTTCTAAAGTTTTAGTCCTACTGAGTTCAAGTACCTGTCTTGAAATATTTGATGTTTCAAATATTCTCTAGAATATTTAATTTTAGCATAAATCATTTTAATAGGATAAAATGGTACCTGACCATTGTCTAATTCATACTTATTTATATTTATTAACAGTCACACCGAGTGTGTATTATTATACTGTGTTATATATCATTAGGTTTATCAACAGTGATGCTTATGTGTGTCTGTGTCCTGTTAAGTACCTATATAAATCTTTTGCTATTTGGTGGGGTATTATTTTATTTTCCTATTATTAAACTGTAAGCTTCCATATTCTGAATAGAGGTCCTTTTCCAAATGGAACTCCTTAAAATTTTATATCTGTATGTATTTTGAAAGACAAAACTTTCACATTTTTATAATGAAAATGTTTAATCAGTTTTTTTTATGGTTATTGTTTTTTTTTGTCCTGTCAAAATCTTTGTCAACCCAAATGTCACAAAAATTTTGTCCAAAGTTTATACAGCAGTACTTTAGTTTTCTATTTTATGCTTGATCTGTGGTCTCCCATCTTTAACTGACACTGATGGGAGCTAGAAATTGTAATTATTGTTTATTCCTTGTGACTATCCAACTGTCTCAATTTCAATATTGCTTACTAAAACATATTTTCAATGAATTACCTTGGAAAGAAGGTACTGGCTATTAGTTGTTAAAAAAATTAATTTTTACACAACTCTATTATAGACTGTCTAGTTTTAATTATCTATATTAAGCCAATAGTCATGATTTTTTCTACTGAATATTGAAATCAGAAATCAGACAATACCTAAGTCTTTCAGTTTTATTTTTGTATCAAATAGTTTTAGCCTTTATATTTTATAAAAATTAGAACCAGTCTTTCAATGCTTTTTTTAAAAAACAATGGAGAAAAGAAATATGTTTTCAATTTTCTGTTTTTCACTACATAAGCATGGTATGTGGATATATGGATGGATATATTTACTTTGGTCCTTGTTGTTTCTTGGGTGATTTTTATGTTTTGTGTTTTTAGTCTCCTTTGTGCAGGTCTCCTACTAATTTATTATTTATAATCCTAGGTATTTGGTGTTTATTGATGACACTGCAATGGTATTTTTTTCATTTTTCAGTTGTTTTATTCTTGTTGGATATGGTTTTATATAAATATCATTTAGGTCAAGTTGATAAATAGATACATTAGATACCTTATATAATAATGATGTGTGTGTGCATGTGCGTGTGCGTGCGTGTGTGTGTGTGTGTGTGTGTGTGTGTGTGTGTGTGCTGTTTTCTTTTCTTGCTTTCTTTTTTTTTTTTTTTTTTTTTGGTTTTTTGGGCCACACCTGTTTGACGCTCAGGGGTTACTCCTGGCTATGTACTCAGAAATCGCTCCTGGCTTGAGGGGATCATATGGGACGCTGGGGAATCAAACCGAGGTCCGTCCTATGCTAGTGCTTGAAAGGCAGACACCTTACCTCTAGCGCCACCTCTCCGGCCCCGTGTGTGCAGTTTTCTACTTATTTCTGTTTGGGACCATACCTGGTAGTGTTCAGGGTTTACTCCCTAATTAGTCTTTAATTCTGTCCAGTTTTGCTTTGTGTTGTTTGATATTTTGGTATTATATGCATTATGCATTTAAATTTATAATACTTATAGTTTCTTCATGAGTTTACCTTATCGATTTTAAATATACCTCTTTATTACTAGCAATATTGTTCTAATTACTACTCAAATATTAACATTGTTCCTTGAGATTTCTTTTAACTAGTGTTTATACTTATGTCTTTTCAATACTTTATTAAGTCCACTTGTTTCTTAATAGTAGATTGTTTCTCTTGTATATATGATTTGTTCTTGCTTATGAGTGAAACCCAACTACAAACACATTTGTAAACATGTGCTTAAATAAAGATATTATCAAAAGATAAAGTGTTTCTCTTGTATGTATGATTTGTTCTTGCTTTTGTTATCCAGTATTATACTTCATATATATTTTTGTGACTCCTTTCCTCCTTTCCTATTTTCTTTGTTTTGAGTAGTTTCAACATGCTACTTAATCTCCTCTTCACAACTTTAGCTGTATTGCTTTTAGTGTTGTCAAAAATTGTTATGTCTAGTCAGAGTCAATGTTCAAATAACAAAAAAGGCTTCAAAAATGTTGAGCAACTTTATAATCATATGATAAATTTACCTTCCATCATATTTTATTCTTTTTTATATTTTATTCCTATATATCTTGTAGCTACATACTATATAGTGTTTTTGGTTTAAATATTTATAATTTTTTAAAAGTATATGCATATATGCATACAAATATTTTTACATTTTCTACTATATATGTTTTCTATATTTTTGGTCCTCTTCATTTCTTTCTACATATACAGTCAGCTACCATATGGTATCTGTTCCTTTCAGCTTAGCATTTCTTATAGTATATGTCTGTTGGCAACATATTTTCTCAGCTTTGATGATCTGGAAGTATTCTTATTATGCATTCATTTTTGTTTCCCACTATACTTTTTGTAGTAATCCTACTACATCTAGGATTTTCCATTTACTTTTACTTTTGGTTTATAGTGGCAATGAGATATTTAGCTATGATTTTCTACACACACGCCCTTCCCCAGTGAGCTTTTTAAAATTTGGAAACATTGAAGTTGGTATCTTTTACATTTTTTGTACCTAATATTTTTTCCAGAACTTTAATTGCATATATACTTGATCACTTGATCCTATCATTCCCACTTAACCTCTTTCTAATCAACATTTATTTCCTCTACTTTGGATTCCATTGGGTTATATGAGCTTCTATTGACATACTAGCAAGTTTTCTAATCTTCATTCTAATCTAATTCTAATTCTAATCTTTAGTTTAATCTGTTGCTAATCTTTTTCAATACATATACTTCATTTCAGATATCTTTTTTGTTTTAAATGTTTTCACTTGAGTCTTTTATCTTAATGCTTACATATCTTTCTTGATCTTCCTTGTGTTCCCACTAGTTATATCAATTTATTCTTATACACATTTTAGGATATTTGCCATTATTATTTTAAAGTAGATTTCTGTTGATTTTAATGTGTGAGTTATGCATGATAACTTACTTTTTACTTACTTTTTTTCAGCCTATAGGTCACATTTTCTCACTATAATCTCATAACTTTTAAATATTTTATTGCATTTCCCTTGTCATTTTATTTGGGGGCTGGCCTCTTAAGTAGTACTCGGGGAATATAAGGACCGCTTTTCAAGATTCTAGATTAACCAGACTAATGATCTGGAGTGAGGGCCTAGATTACCCAGATATCACTTGCCGGCCTCTTGTAGTACATTTGGTGATCCTCAGAGTACCAGCTGGTACTTGCAAGTGAATCCAGATTAACAGCATATAAGCATGTCCCTTAACTCCAGGTCTTCCCTTGCGGTTTGCTATTCTTTAATGTGCAGCTCTGATTATTGAATGGTTGCACACTTCATTGTGTAGTTTACCCATAATGTGGTTAACCAGCAAGCACACACTTGTTGTGGCATCAAAGATCCCAAAAGGCAGTGCTGCCAGGATTGCTCATTGTGTGTGAGTGAGTGCTGGGGACTGAACCTGGGGACCTCACACTTCAAGGCATTTACTTATTTGCTGAGTCACATCCAAAGCTTAGGTCTTGCAACTGAATGCTGAACCTGTGTTAAAATACTGGGTGTTTTGTATAAATTTGTGTGTGCATGGGTGCTCTTTGCAAGAGGTACTCTCATTTTTTAAAAAAATTTTAATAATGTATTTGTTTAAACATGATAATTATACTTTGTGATTGCGTTTCAGTCATAAAAAAAGAGCACCCCCCTCATCAGTGCAACCTTCCCACCACCAATGCTCTCCATCTCCTTCCTCCCCACTTCCCCTGCCTGTCTTCGAGACAGCCATTGTATTCCTCTCATTCACTACCATTGTCTCGATAGTTGTTAGTGTAGTTATTTCTTTTTTTTGGGGGGGGGCACACCCATTTGATGCTCAGGGGTTACTCCTGGCTAAGCGCTCAGAAATTGCCCTGGCTTGGCTAGCACTTGCAAGGCAGACACCTTACTTCTAGTGCCACCTCGCTGGTCCCGTTAGTGTAGTTATTTCTTTAACTGCACTCACCACTCTTTGTGGTAAGCTTCTTGAAGAGGTACTCTCTTTTAGTAGACCCAGGACAAAATTCTGCCAGTGGGCTAGTTCTCAAAAGACCTAAACTCTATGGTGAGAATAAAACAATGAAACTTTAAAAATTATCTTTGCTTTCCAATTCCATTCCCAACTGCAGTCGACTCATAAAAATTTCCACATAGAAGAATTACTTGGTAGAAAGGAGTTTGTCCTTTTCATTCCTCCAGATTAAAACAGAAAATGTCAGCTAATAAGTTGTTCCAAAACTTAGTTGCATTTTGCGCTGTTTTTCTCTAACAAGATCACTCCTTTCTCTTGCCCTATTCATAGCAAGGTCCACATACCAAAGTGTCCCCCTTCTCTAATTTCCTCAGCAGGGTATAACTCTGAATTTTGCTTTCTTCTGGATTAAGAGCACAAGGCTCTTAATGGTTTTTGTGTGGTCACCTCTTGCTATGTATTAAATTGCTTGTCCCCAACTTGAAAAAAAAAGCCTGCTTAAGGCAACAAATATTATCTCATATTGTTTTAGAGAATCAGGAATTTGAGAGTGGCAAACTGGTGGTTCTGAGTCAAGGTCTCAGTAGTCCAGCAGTCAGCAAAACTGTGGTTCTCAGCATTCTCAAAAGTTGACCAGCACTGTGTTTATTGGCAAGAGGCCTCATTTCTTGTTAGCTGTTGGCTAATAGTCTCAATTCCTGACATTTCCTCTTCCTTTGCTCATAACATGGCATCTGGTTTCCCCAAAGTGGAGTCCAGGACACAAGGTCTGGAACCTCTGAAGACAGAGCAAGAATGCAAAGCAGCACCCAAAATTGCCTGGTGATACTCTGGGGTCATGTGAAGTCCATACTTACAGTGCTGAGTGCTGAGGGGAAGGTAGTTTGCTATGTCAGGGATCAAACTCAGGGCCTGGGCCATGCTAAGTACTTATTCTATCTCCCTATGAACCCTCAGAGTCATTTTGGATTCTCCCTTTCTTAGCTTTCCCTGGTTTGTTTATTCAATAATTTCTTTTCTCAGCAGTAGAAGGTTTTCAAGACTTCGACATTCTTTTAGCAGCAAGATGACAAGAGTTAAAGTATACTTTTCAGAATACTATCACAATATTTTAAAATTTAAATCAATTTTTTATTCTTTTTTTTGTTAGGTTTTACTTACTGGTCAAAACAGTCAATTTATTATACAGATTATCTAAGATATATATACACATATATGTATATATATATATTAAGCTTTTAGGTCATACCCAGCAATGTTAATGACTTACTCCTTGTTCTAAACTCTAACTTGGGAGACCATATGGTATGCTGGGGATCAAACCTGAGTCAGCCTTGCATGCAAGGCAAGGGTCCTACCCACTATGCCATCTCTCCAGTATTTCTTTGATTTTTATGTTTTCTTTCCCCTACACTTGGATTTTCAAGAAAAAAATGTAACATTGTAATAGTAGAATTTATTGAAAAGCATCAAAATAGACTGCTTAAGATTCAGATCCTGAGTCAAACTATCAGTCCATGTCCAATTCCCAATTCCATTTCTCATGAGCTTTAAAAGTTCAAAAATGAGTCTCAAAGTGTTTGTTTTCTCATCTATAAAATAGTCGCATGGATTACGGCAACTTCTTTGCTTTGTCCCATGAAAATAAGCAAAATACTTGGCGAATAGCCAAAAGGGATCACCAGTCGAGACTGAAGCCACTGTTCCCAAGCTGAAGCAAAAGAAACTAGGCAGTTTCACCTTTCTTATTCATTCTACCCTCTTTTTTCATTTTAAGAAGAATATTTAGACTTGTTGACTTTGAAATAGATGGAAGAAGGTTCCCAAGAGATTCCATATTTTTAATTTTTAAATTTATGAACAAGAGAAATAAGTGAACAGGCATTTAATCTATAATTTTACTTTGATTTCAGTAAAAGGAGCCTGGAAGATAACTCAAAGGACTAGAGTACATACATGCCTTGCATGCATAAGTCCAGTTTCTGGTACTCTCAAACTCTATAGGACATAGCCTTACATCATTAGGCCTGAGCACAGAATTTCCTGATCCTGTTTCAGGAAGCACCAGAATGTTCCCCAGACTCCCAGAATATTATGTAGTCACACACACACACACACACACACACACACACACACACACACACACACACACACACACACCCCAACCTCCTTCCACAAACTCTGTCATTAAACAATGACACGCTTGAAGTGAGATGTTGGTGGACTTGGAGTTTATCCCTCAATCTTTTCCCAAGTCTGTGAATCAAGGTGGTGATTTTCCTGTGTAGAACTGAAATATTGAGGTCCCTGGAGGGATGAGAAGTTGTTGGAGTGATGAGCAGCATCTATTTGTTACAAATAAGACCAACACTCTCTGCTTAGACAGTCTTTATTCTCAACCCTCGGCATACCAGCACAGAGCAGGCCCAGCTGACTGCATTCCATTAGTATGCTGCAAGTGCCACCGGCTAAATTTGCCATTTCATTTAGAATGCTTCTGATTGCATTTTTAAATTTTATATTCCTGGCCTCCGTGGAGAAATGGATGCCATTGCAAGTGGTTTGACAGGCCCGCCACACTCATACGGATGCTTTTGTTGTCAAACTCAGGAGAAAGTTATTGAAACACTTGGCATTGAGCCGTGAATTTGGTCAGAATCATTTAGGTTAGAAAAGTATTTTTAAAGGCAAGAGCCAAGAAATAAATAAATCAAGGAAGAACTGGGGAGAGGAAAAAAAAAACATTTTAATAGCTTCAAATTTACTAAAAAGGAGATTTCCTCTAGAATTATATCTAAATAAAAGTACATGAATACACACTTATTATTTTCAGGCTACAAAATCTTTATTTTTTTTTTTTGGTAAAAGAAACTGATTTTCACTCAAGGTACATTCACCTTAGAAATTTTGTGTTTTTAAATCTGTGCTTTTGAAAGACAATTAATATTCTATTTGATGATGCTTTTCTCAATATATCTTCATTTTGATAGGTCAGGAAGCATCTGATTCGCTACCCCACAAGAGAAATCAATGAGGAGCCTTGTTTTATGGGCTGTGAAGGGGATGTACAATTTGTACTCCTATCATAGAGCTACTAAAAAATGGAAATTTATGATTTTTGCCCCCCAGAAAAAACTCATTAAGCTCCTTGAAGAAATGGAAAACCTCATGAGCAGTAATCAAAGCATATGAAACCTCATGAGTGCTTAACAGAACCCACTTCATCAGACAATCCCACAGGGGATAAAGCTGCCCAAGGACATGCTTCTGACAGAATGTATTAGAAATTGAAATTCAGCTGCAAAAAAATGACTGAGCCAGAAAGCCTGAGCAGTTGAATGCATCCAGAAGAATCTTTCTAAGGACATATTGGCCTTTCATTATTGTTAAATCCTTAGGAACTCTAAGCAAACAAGAGTCAGATTGATATGCCCTGTTCAGGGCAAATCCAGGGATAGAAGTATCCAGACAGAAAGCCAATGCGAGGTCTTAACTACCAAGGCCTGAGCAGCTGCATTTTGTAGCTCAACACAGAGCTGTGTGATTGAGAACCACTGTCTTTTTATGTATTTCACGTATTTTCATGTATTTCACAGAACTAAGCATGTCTTCCCTCTTTCCGCTAAAAGAAATTGCGCACACGTGAGACCGGATGGTAGTAGTTGGAGGAAGAAAGCTCTGATACAAAACATACAAAATGTGCTTTGATTTTTCAGGGCATCCTGTGGGATTATGTATTTATTTCCTAAGGCTGAGGTAACAAAGCACCACAAGTCAGATGGCATAAAACAAAAACATCGTCTTTCACAGTTCTGTGTTTGAGGAATGGTCTTGGGGTGGTGGTAGGGCTCGACACCCTTTGAAATCGATACCCTTTGAGAGTGCGCCCTTGCCTCTGTTATTTATGACATTTACCACAATTTTTGACAATCTTTATTTGAAGATGCATCACTGAGAATTGTGTTTGTGGGGTCACATGGCTTTCTTCTCTATGTAGTTTTGTTGTTATTCAACTTTATTTTTTAATAATATCTTTATATAAGCACCATGATTACAAACATGTTTGTAGTTGGGTTTCAATTATAAAAAAGAACACCACCCTTCACCAGTGCAACTTTCCCACCACCAATACCCCCATCTCTATGTAGTTTTGTTTCCATATCTTTGTTTGTTTTTTGGGTTTGGGATTTTGGGCCACACGCAGTGGTGCTCAGGAGTTACTCCTGGATCTGCACTCAGAAATAACTCCCAGAAGACTAGGAGACCATATAGATGCAGAAGATCGAACCAGGGGTGGCCACGTGCAATGCAAACATCCTACCAGGTGTGCTAAGGTCCCTCACATCATTTTTTATAAGGATACTGATACTATTAGATTAAGGTCCACCCTAAACACATCATCTTACAGAAGGGTATCACATTAAATGAAAAATATCAAAGCAAGAAACACAAATACTGAATGATCTCACTCATCTGTGGTACAGAGACATAAATGACATAAAGATAGCGAAAGAGTCATGGTCACTTTAGTGGTGGTGGATTGCCATAACTTTGTATATTAATAATGTTAACATAAACACTATCATAACTGTGTTACCTAGGTTATAATTTTTGTTGTTGTTTAGGCTACAGTTAGAAGTTGTTGGGGCTTATTTCTGACTGTGCATTGGAATCTTCACTTCTTGAAGGGTTTGTTCAGATCTTGATGGTTGCATGAAAGGTAAAGCACTTACCGTACTATCTTTCTGGTCCTAAAATTTATTTTTAAATATTTTTACTTAAGCACCATGATTACAAACATGTTTGTAGTTGGTTTTAGTTATAAAAAAAACAAAGCCCCCTTTATCAGTGCAACATTCCCACCACCAATGCCTCCCAACTCCCTCCCTACTCCCCGACCCCTTGTCTGTATTTGAGACAGATATTCTATTTCTCTCACTCACTACCATTGTCATGATAGTTGTCAGTGTAATTATTTCTCCAACTGGACTCAGCTTTGCAGTAAGCTTTATATCATGGGCTAGTCCTTCCAGCCCTCATCGCTATTGTCTCTGGGTATTATAAAATCAATGTTTTTTATTTTTCTTAAAACACATGAATAAGACCATTCTGTCTCTCTCCCTATGACTTATTTTACTCAGCATAATAGTTTTCATGTCCATGAAAATTTTATGACTTCATTTTTCTCATGGCTGCATAATATTTCATTGTGTAAACATACCACAATTTCTTTAGCCACTCATCTGTTTTCAGGCATCTTGGTTGTTTCTAGATTCTGGCTATTGTAAATAGTGCTGCAATGAATATAGGTGTGCAGAAGACATTTTTGTGTTGTCTTTTTGTGTTCCTAGGATATATTCCTAGAGTGGTATAACTAGATCATGTGGGGGCACAGTTTCCAGATTTTTTGAGGAATCTCCATATTGTTTTCGAGGATGAACATCATTAAAATGGCAATACTCCCCAAAGCATTGTACAGATTTAACACAATTCCTCTAAGGATACCCATGACATTCTTCAAAGAAGTGGATCAAACATTCCTGAAATTCATTTTGAACAATAAACACCCATTAATAGCTAAAGCAATCTTTAGGAAAAAGAAGATGGGAGGCATCACTTTCACCAACTTTAAATTGTACTACAAAGCAATAGTCATTAAAACAGCATGGTATTGGAATAAAGTCAGACCTTCAGATCAGTGAATTGGACCTGAGTATTCAAAGAATGTTCCCCATACATACAATCAATTAATCTTTGATAAAGAGGCAAAAAATGTAAAATGGAGCAAGGAAAGCCTCATCAAGTGGTGTTGGGCAACTGGTCAGTCATATACAAAAATGTGAGCTTGGATTTCCATCTAACACAATGCACAAAGGTAAAATCCAGATGTTTTAAAGACCCTGATATCAGACCTGGAACCATAAGATATATAGCACACTTAGGTAAAACACTCCATGACATTGAGACAAAAGGCATCTTCAAGGAGGAAGCATCACTCTCCAAACAAGTGGAAGCAGAGATAAACAAATGGGAATATATTAATCTGAGAAGCTTCTGCACCTCAAAGAAAATAGTGACTAGGATATAAAGGCCACCTACAGAATGGGAGAAACAATTCACCCAATACCCATCAGATAAAGAGCTAATATCTAAGCAATACAAAATACTGACAGAAATGAACAAGAAAGGAACATTTAACCCCATCAAAAAATGGGGAGAAAAATGAACAGACACTTCCTCAAAGAAGAAATACAGGTGGCAAAAGGCACATGACAAAATAGCTCCACATCACTAATCCTCAGGGAGATGCAAATCAAAACAACAATGAGGTATCATCTCACACCACAGAGACTGGCACACATCACAAACAACAAGATCAGTACTGGTGGGGAGTAAGGAACTCTCATTTACTGCTGGTGGGAATACTATCTAGTCCAGCCTTTATGGTCCTAAAAATTTTAATTAATTAATATTCTTTGATTTTTATCTTTAATAATGGTTTTTCATGCATATGATTTCAAATAAAGTCACATTCACAGGTACCAGCAGTTAGGACTTCAACATACCCTTTAGAAGACACTACTCATTCCAAAAAGACTTTGGTTAAAGGACACTGAAGCAAAGTACACATATGTACATAGGATGCAAACCATGGCCAAATTATTTGCAAAAGACAAGGGAAGAGATTATTAGGAGAATGTGACTCACAGTAGTGCAGGGATCAAATTATGATTAATGAAACTCTATAATAGATTTCACAGCAAGGGGGAAGGTTATGGATAAAGGGAAGTTAGACCACTTTGCTATAGGTAGCAGAGTGAGCAACAAGACTAGACAAATCCCTGAGAATATTTACATGTGCAAAATGAGAGACAAAAATACTATTGAAGAGAACACTGTGACTCTAAACATATTCTTTGGTATCAAGAATTTTTCAGCCTTGACATTTTCTGACACTTCTCCATAGGAATGGCCCTGGATCCAAGTTATGACCATTGAAGTCAGTGGCAAATTTTGTATCTGAGAGCATGTCACTTCGTGCTCATAATGGATGAACAAAATGTGTAAAGAGTGGGGTTTTTTGGGGGGGGGGGGTTCATTCCCGGCAGTGCTCAGGGTTTACTCCTGGCTCCACGCTCAGAAATCACTCCTGGCAGGCTCGGGGGATCATATGGGACACAGGGATTCAAACCAATGACCTTCTGCATGAAAGGAAAACGCCTTACCTCCATGCTATCTCTCTGGCCCCTAAAGAGTGGTTTGAATTGTTAAATATGCTACAGTAAGAAGGGTTCTCTCATCTCTGAATAGTCTAGATTCTTGGCTATTAGATTTGGCTATGCTTGTGATAACCATCAAGAACACAATAGAAGGTTGGAGCAATAGCACAGTGGGTAGGGCATTTCTTTGCCTTGCACACAGCTAACCCAGAATTCCATATGTCCCCTGAGCATGCCAGGAGTGATTTTCAAGTATAAAAGCCAGGAATTATCCAAGTGCTCCTGGGTGTGGCCCAAAGCCTCCTCTCAAAAAAAAAAAAAAAAAAGGAACAATAGTTTACATTAAAGGTCTAATAAAGTCCCTTAAAAACTTCAAAATATCTGTTTCTGCCTTCTCTTTCCTATCAGAAACAATAAGTATATTAAAGGAAAGCAGAGAAACTGCATTAATAAGATGCATATGTGCATAGAAGAGATTATCTCAAAAATTTATTCACAGAATTAATGGGTCTAACAAATTTAAATATCTGCAAACTGGCAGGCTGGTAAGCCAGGTTAATGCTACAGTTATATGGCAGAATAGCTCTTTTATATTTCCTTTTTTCCCTTTGGCTTTTGGGCCACACTTGGTGTTGCTTAGGGCTTATCCTGGTTCTGCACTCAAGGATCATTCTTGATGGTGCTAAGGGGATCCTCTTGGAGTTGGGGATCAAATCTGGGTCAATCTTATTCTAGACGAGTAATTTTCTTAATTTAAATCAACTGAAGAGTTGTCCATCACATCTTCAAGTGCCTTTTTAGAAATACATACATGAATGTTTGATTAAATAACAGTTTAGTTGACATCTGAAGCAGACATAGCATTCATCCCTTTTTCTTAGGGACCTGTGAATTGAAACATCTGAGAGACTGTGTTCAGCAGTCAGGTAAATATATAGATAGACTTAGATTTAGGCATATATAAAATACTATTCTTCATAGCATAATGTATGGTAAAGGGGGATCATGAGGAAAATAATGAAAAGTGTTTGAGACAACTGACAAACAGGATTATGAAGTCTTGCATTCTTTCTATAAGCAACATTATTTTTCTCATTCATAAGATAAAAGCATGTGGCACTCCCTGTTCATTACAGCAACAATACATATTATTATCTGGAAGTATTATTTCTCCTACGAGGAGAATAGCCTTTCTTCTTAGAGGAGAATTTAGCACCAGGCAGATCTCTCTTACCATTCAATACCACATTTAATTATCAGAGGATCAAAAGCATCTTGTTATAATGTTGCTGGCTAGAACAACACTGGGAATTATGAAGGACACAGTAAATGTAATTTTCTGAAAGAAAAGACTGTCAACAGAAAATTAGAGCAGAAGATGACAGCTTCAGAATCTTAATATGCCCATTTTCATATTCTGATTGTAGTAAACTTCATTAAGAACTTATGTGGAAAAAAATCCAACCAAAGTAAGAGGACTGTATAGACATACACAAAAGACTTGAAATTATGATCAAAGATGCTTATTCAAAGATGGCATGAATAACCTTAGCCATTTCAGTTTAGTATGAAAAATAGTGGCAGGTCTCTCTCTCTCTCTCTCTCTCTCTCTCTCTCTCTCTCTCTCTCTCTCTCTCTCACACACACACACACACACACACACACACACACACACACACACACACACCTCTCCAAACTTCTGCAATTAAGTGAGGTTTAAGGTCCTTCATTCTTAATCATATTCTTCCCACTCAGAGAAGTTTTTATTACATCTTTTCCAAGAAATAAATTGAAATTGAATTGACATCATATGTCAGCAGAAAGATAGGGAACTTGTAGTTGATTATACAAGGCTATCATTTATAACTCATATTTCTAAGACAAAACGAGATTGTCTTCACATAAAATCTTGACAGGTTTGTGCAAAGGCTAGAATACAGGTAGTCATTTAACATGAGTAACAGAAAAAATTTGTAGATGCTTTTCTGTTTATTTACCCATCTACAACTTGCATAGATGAATTGAAAATATTGTTCAAAGACATTTCAATTTCTATGCTTGGTACACTTATTACAAAATTTCAGAAATGTTTCAGGAAGGATAATTTATTGACTATATTTCTGGATATGCCCTTAAAAATGAACAAGTATTCAGTCTCATTTTTTATTTTATCTTAAAGATGACTTATATTATGAGATATTCCTTTTGATAAGCAAACTGTGTTTTCATCTTTAGTGCTGCTAGCATGTAAAGTAGAATAATCCCTTTGTAAAGTGATTTAAATACTTTATTATTGGGGGTTTATCAAGAAAAGTGAGACTGTATTAGTAGAGGGGATTATTTTTATTACATAAATATTTTATGATACCTATTTTCCATTTCTTGACCCAACACTTTATTACCACAGACTCTTATTAATTCCATGCTTGATATAAATTAAATGCGAGATTTTGATGTGTGTGGCTGCTGGGCCTTGAGGGCATAGACTCTCTTGTCTAGGATTACAATGACTTAACTTCTCCTAAGATTAATTTTCCTAACTACAGTCCCCAGGCTATCCAAGAAAGAGATAATTTGGAAATGTAGCAGCAGGCTTCATATGTGATAACTCACAGCCTACTATTTATGCAGCTTGTGAGAAGTCGAAGACAGAGCTTACCAGGAGATATTAATAAGGGGGTTGTGAAATTGAATACAGTCACACTCTGCATTGTTCAGAGGCTGGCACTTTTGTCAGGGGACTTCATTACTTGCTGGCACCTCTGTTTGAGGTTAGAGGGCTTAGGGAGGTAGAGAAACTCACCCATGCCACAGTTGTCACTTGGTAGCAATTCACCTAAAATGTGATCGTGGCAGCTAAAACAAACCTTGCAGCCCCTTGGCATTTGTGCAGCCTTTGACCAGATGACTTATCACACTATTGATCAACTACCATTATTTTTCCAAATTTTCCTTATAAGAAAGAATGATAAGCAATGGTGTAAATGCTTGAATAACTTGAATATGATTAGCTACAGTAATGATAACAGGGAAGTAGGGTAGAGAAAAATGATCAGATATCAAAACATTCCCAAAACTAAAAATGTGGAAGTTTCCTGTAGGTCATAGTTTAAATAATTTACAATCCCCTCCACATTTAAAGAAAAATAATTATCCCTAAGCCCCATATTTAACTTAAATATATGCATACACATTCATAAATATATCTCATGTATAGTATTTGTATATGAATGTACATCTATAGGTATGGATATACTACACTCTATCTTTGTGTTATCTGTCCTTCATGGTTAGCCGAAGCTCTTAGTTATGGATAATCTTTCTAGTGTCAAATGAAGGAACAATTTCGTTCTGAGATACTACTGGGGTCAACTATAAACACAAAAATAAAACATTTAAACATGCAGTGACTCCAAAAGCTTCCAGTTAAAAGGATACCTATTACATTCATTCAAATTTTATTTGGCACATTGAGAAGCAAAGCCAAACTCAGTCAGGAGGATGACAAGTATGATTTTCAGAGGGAACCAGCAAAGAGAGGAAATAACTTTGAAAAATAAGATAATTTATGTATGTCAGAAAAGAACTAGACTTATCCCCAATACTTAATGTGCCTATACAGGGGGAAAAAGAAAAAAACACACAAAATAATCATCTTTCCACACATTTATTGATTGATTGATTTTTTTGACGTCTTTATTTTGGTGTAAATATTGAAGTTGATATCTCCAATTTTATTTTATTTTACTTTATCTTCTCTTTCTCTTTCTTTTTGCACTCTGGCATGATTTGATTTCAGAACTGAGACTATTGTGTGGTGCTTGTCTTTATTGCTGTAGTGCTCACTGGATATTTAATTTGATATTTCTTTCTGTATTGTTGTGGTGTTTCAATTACCCTTTTCATGTCCTCTCTCAAACTGAGGTTGAAAGCCTCTAGAAGTTCTCTGCCCATTTTCAGCGTATTTGACTTCTTTTTTTCTTATTTTGTACCCCATTATATTGCTTTTCTTTCCTTCAAACAAAACCACATAAGTCGATTTATCTAGCTCTGCCTCTTAAATAGAGGGGGAAACAAGGGAGGGTACCAGGACCAAACAGATATGTGATTACTAATAGTAAGCCAGACAAAGAGGGGACCACCTACTCTAGCAGCCTGGGGGGTAGGGTGGGGTATATCGGTTGCAGAAAGGGAACTGGGATGGGGGGAGGACAAATTTGGTGATGGGTATTCCCCTGATTCAATGTTAGTATGTACCTAAAATACTACTGTGAAAGATATGTAACCTATTATGATCACAATAAAAATTTTAAAAAAACAGACTTAAACTCTTTCTGCTTATAGATTTTATATGAAACTAAAGTCATGCCATTAATTTCAAAGAAATTAACCAACATGACCAACATAAATATTTACTTGCCAACAGTTCACATAAATAGTTTTATGTTGTGCTAATATATTTCCAGAACTTAATACCACTCTTATTTTACCACTCTGAAATAAGACTTATTAATAAATTATTTTGCCATTCTAAAATAAGAGTTAGAGCTAAGGATCTTTTCTTGGTTTGATTTGAGTATTCTTGTTTGTTGAAGCCCATGTTTGCAATGGGATTAGGCATGCCTGGTCTGATATGACATGGAAGAAATAAATTCTCACTTTTCTATTATGAGCCACTGTACTGAAAATCTATCTTCAAACAACTCACTGTCACAGCATTTGGCATCACAATAATGAAATCCTTCACATATTATGTCCACTTAGGTTCATTTTTTATTAACTCAGAACATAAAATGTCATAAGACTTGGCACCAATGACTTCTTAAAGATATGTAAGAGAGGCAATAAAATTTTATGACAGTGATAAGAGCTTGGACAATGCAAAATACACTAATGTTTTGATGGTTCCTTTTTTCTCATTTTAATTTATTTAAAATCCAAAAATGCAAACACAACAACGATCTAAATGTGCTCTCCCCACAAGAATGTCACTCCCTGGAGTTGGGCATACTGCTACAGGTGGAAGGGAGTTACTGAAGAACTGAAAACCAAAGACTTTTAGCATCAAAGTTAATTTTAGAAAGAACCAGAGGGCACCAGTCTTCAGGTGTAATATTAAGTTGAGGAAGAAAAAAATGAAGACAACATGTCAATAAAACAAATGACAGTGAAAAGGGAAGTCAACAACTAGTTACACCAGCCCCCACTGCTGTAGCTCGTGGAACTTAAATGTCAGGTTTTTGTAACCAGAATTTTGTAATTTTCTATGCTTATACCTGCTTTTATACCACCCTAAGCTCCTGTGATACCTTGTGCTACCTCAAAATGTCTTAGTGGATGTTATGCCCTTATAAGGAACTTGTATTACCTCAGAATGTCTTAGTGGATGTTATGCCCTTATAAGAAAATTGTCCCTACCCTTTCTCCCCTTCTTATGGTATATAAGGATGAACAAAGAAAGCCACGTGGTCCTTTGCCTCTGTTCGGTTTTGAACAAGCTTTGGACCCTGGCCGGCCAGAATAAAGAACCCACTTGAGCTTTTGCTGAGTGACTATCTCTTCATTTCTTTGCGTCGGAGCAGCATCTAGACTACAGAGCCTTTCAACAGAAACAAAATCTTAACCTGTGAATCAAGGCCCCATCTATGGTTGCATAACTGAATGTGGAGTAGTAAAAAACTGGACAACAGTAAAAGGTTTCTAAACATGCATCTATCTGAAATTTAAAATTAATTAAATTTAAGAAATTAATTAAAAATAAGCCACACCATAAATCCAAGGTGCTTCTGGCAGTGGTCACCAGTATTACATTTCTCAGGTGAAATGGGGTCAGGAGCAGATCACATAAGGAGTTTTAAGTTAATACCCCCACTTGTATTCTGGAGAAAATAAATATCTTGAGGAAGCCTTGAGAGTTGAACGAAGAAACATTGATCTGATTTCTTTTTTTTTTTTTTTTTTGTTTTTTGTTTTTGGGTCACACCCGGCGGTGCTCAGGGGCTACTCCTGGCAGGCACGGGGGACAATATGGGACACCGGGATTCGAACCAACCACCTTTGGTCCTGGATCGGCTGCTTGCACGGCAAACACCGCTGTGCTATCTCTCCAGGCCCATGATTTCTAACACTTAAACTTCCATATCAGAATCCCAGTTGAATGGAAATTGCTCTCTTTTAAATGTCTGGGTAAGTGATTTCTCACAGTAATTAGAATGAACTCTAAGCAGGAGGAGAGATCTGTCTAGTACCACTTTTGCTACTAATAGTATCATCTGAGGTAAATCAGACTAAGTTTAGAATGAAAAGCTTCACACAAAAAAAATCTATTCATATGCATTTAAGAAAGCAATGGAAGATGAGATAGGTAGGTAATATGTAGAATAAGTTTTAGTTTTCTTCAAGAATTCTTAGTATAACTATGATAATTTATAGTGATAGGGAAGAACTAAGCCATTTGCAAAGTGCAACACCATTGAAATCTTGTTTGAGGACTGATAAGTTTTCTCCTTTTCCTGAGGACTAACAGGAACTAATTGAATAAGTCATTTGGTTGAAATTTTGTTGAAACTCAAAATTCTATCTGAGCAAAAGCCAAACATTCTTGGAACTTAATAAGGAACACACTAAAAACAAGATAAGAACTTGGAATGACAAGATCTGATTTTCCTTGAGAGAATCTGCCCTTTCAGGCATTCTGTGTGCCTGGACTTCCTCTTTGTCCTCTTCAGTTTCACAGAAGAGACTAACTAATTGCCCGTGTCAGAGTCTGCAGAAGGAGGAGAAAAACAGAAGGAAAAAAAAGTATGAGAACTTGTGAGGCTCAAGGCCCAAGCTGAGGAGCAGAAAACGAATGAGGATAAAACTCAAAGGTAAAGAAAGGCTGACAACTGCTTTCAGGAGTGAGTGCCCAGAAGTGAGTGAGTGAGAGCCCGAGAACTTGGAAAAATAGGCACAGAGGGGCCCACAGAAGAGACTCTCTCACACACAGATTAGAGGAGAGACTTTCAGTCTCCCAAGGGTCAGAGAAGGGACTGTAAGGTGAACCCCCAATTTCTCTTCCAAGTACCCACTTCCTTTGTTATGTAAACCTGGATTACAGGACCTTCCCCCACCCTGGGGAATATGGTTCTGAGTAAGAAAAAGAGGAGCTCTGGCTTTGGGCTCCGGAGAGAGGGCACTTGGCAGAGAGAGGCCATGAAGTAAAAGCAGGCTTTAACTCCTGTGATTTTGACTGGCTAGGTATTATTCCTCCACAGCTACCCTGCTTCATCAGACCTGTCCAACCTAAGGGGTTAAAAACACAGTGTGTGGGGCAGTCTCACCATTCATAGATATTTTTATTTTACAAGGAACTCTCACAAGTCTGAGGAGGCTATTATACCTTAGGGGAGAAGGTAGAATTGACACAACGTTCTCTGGGGGTCAGTGTGGACATTTACTCCCTTGCAAAACAAGACCGTAAGGCCTTCTCAGCCCAAAAGCCTGGACTCTTATCCTATTTAAAAACAGAAACTTAGATTGAATCAGTCACTGGCTCACTACGGAAATATTTTTCTGGCCCTTTCGCCAAGACAAGAAACACCGTTTCCATCTTAAGCTATTATCTCAAAGCCATTCTTCGGTTGCTGGGAGGTGGACTATCCTCCAGGAAGATCCAGAAATAACCACACAGGCAATAATCCAAGTACTTCTGTGGAAAGGTGATCTTAGAATAGCATGATGATTTGTTACTATTGGATGATGATTTTATCTACTCTATTTTCTGAAGTTTTCTAAGACTTTTAAACGAAAAGTAAAATGCAGGATCTTGGTTGCTAAACCTTGTTAAAGGAAGTATTAAAAGAAACTGTGGTTAAGCTACTGGTCTTCCATCTCACTTCCATCTCACAGAGGGTCAATTCAGCTACATACAAGGGAATATTGTGAACTTAAACGAAATCAGATTCAGCAGCTTTTTAAAGGTGGACTGGAAATTGGCAATGATAGACATGGAATGAGAACATTGGAGAATATTGAGGCAGTCTCAGAAAACATAATATTTATCTAAAATCTATGTCACCTTATCCTTTCAGTACAAAGGGTCATATATTTATTATCCTTGAGCAAGGGAGAATATTGTTTAATAGAAGAAATGAAGCAACATGGATATAGAACTTTAGAGGAGTTTTTCAAATATTATTGTCTTGTTCTTTGGGAATGTTAGGATCATTTCTTCCTGTTATGAGAGAAAAAGTAATGGTTCTCTTCTTTATCAAGGCCTTACAAGGCCATGAGACACTCCCCCAAATTATCTCAGCTCTAGTGTTTTACTGGAGAAACCTAAGTGAACAAAGTCTCTGATTAGTACCTGAAGTAGTCTAGGAGTGGCATCTCTCAGTCATATAGATGATTTCTATATGATTATTTTTTCTGTATATTATTTTCTTTAGAAGTTATATACATTTACACCTCCCCCAAACAGTATACCAAGTTGGAATGTCATTTTAAGTTAACAGATACAATAACAAAAGGATGTACTGCTAAGAGTTGTCAACCTTAAAGTTGGAGGACTTTAAACAGCCCAAAAAGTAATTGGAGTCTTAAAGGGGATAAAGAAGAAAAATATAAATAAAATCAATACATTTCACTAGTGCGGCACACCAAAATATCTGGCTCTCACTGCCATATGTGTATATGTTGTTTTTCATGTCAGACTGCTTCCTCTAAAAAGTTTTATGGATATAATTTCTATTTCTATAAATCAAGTTAGTTGAAGGAAACTCAATATTGTAGGAAGTTAGCCTAGCCGGCATAAATCTTTGAATTTGCTATCCTTTTGATAATGCAAATAATTATTGACTTGGGGACTCTATCATTTCAGATTCAGTGCATGTTTTTCTTACAGCAAGGCATGCTGAGAGTTTCAATTAATGCAAAAATACTATTTTGTAAAATTTACTTTTGACAGCTGTATGGAGAGTTGAATATATTAGTGAAAGGCTTTTTTTTTTTTAAATATTATAGGCAATGATACAGGACTAGCAATCGGCAGCAAGGCAACATTCCTTTTTCTCCTAAATAAACTATCACAAACATATTTTTAGACTCTGCCCATCTGCTCCCATGGTCTTAAATTGCTAAGCCTATCTTAGAAGCATGGGTTGGCTCTCTGAGTTATCTTTCTCACAGATATCTGTCTAATTGGTAGCAGCTGTTAATCAAGCACATTGTCACAGATCCTGTAGTGTAGCGTTCATCTGCAAGGTTTGTGGGTTTTTTTACATTTTCAAGGAAAACTGTACGCCTTAGGCAGCATGGGATGAACTAGATTTCAAGTAATTATAAGGAATCCATGTAATTTGACCTAATGTATCTGATTTGAGTGTTTATGTTGATCAAATTCCTTGAGAAGCAATCAGGTTTTATTAATATTTTGTGACATTCACATATAGTCTAAAAGGAAAAGACCTTTTGTAAGACTGAAAGGGGGCCTATCATAAATCAGTTTTGGCTTTAGCATGTTGGAGTTTGAATCCATATTTTAGTATTACATATCTCAACTATCTCAACTATACCTACCTCAATTGGGACACATGTAACATTGTATATTATATACATGCATATATGTACATATATTATGTAATACATGTAACACCAGATACTAAGATACCAAGGTGAGCAGAACAGAGCCACAAGAATTTCCCTCTATTGGCAGAAGTCTCCATGACAGGGCCATCAGGATCCAAATTAATATTCTAAGACACCCAGACTGCCTGGCCTCTAGAGATCCCAATCTTTCGATTTTGAAACATCTGAGACCACTTCTCTATTTTTGGCAAAAATTATTATTTAAAATATTATAGCTGAGGCAACATAGTTCTAATAATTTTAACCTTTATAATATTGGTACAAAGTTCAATATGGAGATTCCTCAAAAAATTAGAAATTGAGTTCCCATATAATCCAGCTATACCACTCCTAGGAATATACTCTAGGAACACAAAAAGACAATACCAAAATTTCCTCTTCACACCTATATTCATCACAGCACTATTTACAATAGCCAGACTTTGGAAACAACCAAGATGCCCTTCAACAGATGAATGGCTAAAGAAACTTTGGTACATATACACAATGGAATATTATGCAGCTGTCAGGAGAGATGAAGTCATAAAATTTTCCTATACATGGATGGACATGGAAACTATTATGCTGAGTGAAATAAGTCAGAGGGAGAGAGAGAGATACACAAAGAATAGTCTCATTTATGTGTTTTAAGAAAAATAAAAGACATTGCAATAATACCCAGAGATGAGGGCCAGAAGGACTGGTTCACAATATAAAACTAACCTCAAAGAGGGGTGAGTATAATTAGAGAAACAAAACACTAACAACTAGCATGACAATGTTAATGACTGAGAGAAGTAAAATGCCTGTCTTAAATACAGGCAGGGGGGAGTGAGAAAAGGCTGCATGTGGGGGTTTCCAGGCAGAGTGCTGATTGCTCTACCTGCAGAGTCTCCACCCGGCTGTGCTTCTTCTGAGGAAACTGAGCACCGGAAGGGAGCCCTGTCCTACTCTTCTCTGTCTTTCCTGAACTCTGGAAGCTCTCCTCAGAGCCCTGGGAAGCGAACCCCAAAGAAACTACATTCGGGAGCTACCCAGTGAGCCAGTGAGTGAGTGAGAAATGGCTGCATGTGGGGGTTTCCAGGCAGAGTGCTGATTGCTCTACCTGCAGAGTCTCCACCGGGCTGTGCTTCTTCTGAGGAAACTGAGCACCGGAAGGGAGCCCTGTCCTACTCCTCTCTGTCTTTCCTGAACTCTGGAAGCTCTCCTCAGAGCCCTGGGAAGCGAACCCCAAAGAAACTACATTTGGAAGCTACCCAGCGAACCAGAAACTGAGCACCTGAAGGGAGCCCTGTCCTACCCTTCTCTGTCTTTCCTGAACTCTGGAAGCTCTCCTCAGAGCCCTGGGAAGCGAACCCCAAAGAAACTACATTCAGAAGCTACCCAGCGAGCCATTGACTCTCCCCAGAGTCCTGGGAAGTGAACCCCAAAAATACAGCATTCTGAAGCTGCCCAGCGAGCAAGTGAAAACTACGCCTGACCAGTGGGGCCCGACTGTGAAAAACTGTGAGTGCTGCCTGTGTGTGTCTCTCTGCTATCCTGTTGCGTGAACCTCCTGAGAGTGGGCTGAAAAGAGGCTCCAGAAGGCACTTAGCTCCACTTCGCTATGCAGCCGTGCGCTCTTTCTAAAAAAAGAACACCATCACAAGAAGAAAAAAACCACACTAAGAACTGTGCTGGATCACAGAAGCAAGAATTTCTCTCCAGACTGTCTTCTCTGCTGCTTGCTTGGGCCTAAGATTTGATCCTGTGTGAGGCTTCATCCACGGAGGACTCCCCTACCTTGGAGGCAAGTCGGCCCATCCAGAAAGGGCGGAGCCAGAGAAGTGTGTTGCCTGCATCATAGCATCATATAACCAATGAATACCACCACAACACGTAGAAAAACCCACAATACAAGTGTGACAATGGGGAAACAACGCAGGCCAGCATCAGACATAGAGAATGAAGATGACAATTCTGATGACCAGTTAACGACCAACCAACTAATCAATCTCTCAGATAAGGACTTTAGAGTAGCAATATGGAATATACTCAAAGAACTCAAAGAAACCATGAATAGAATAGAACAGAACACTAATAAGAATCAAGAAAATATGAAGACAGAAATCACAAAACTCCAAACTGAAATAACATGTCAAATAACAGGCCTGAAAAAATCAGTAAACGAAGTGAATGACAAAATGGATAAGCTCTGGGACAGGGTATCAGAAGCTGAGAATAGACTTGGTGCTGTAGAAGATGAGATACATAACAATTCCATACAAAAGGAGAGATTGGAAAAAAAACTTAAAACAAATGAACAGACAATGGAAAAATTAGTCAAAGAATGGGAACAGATGAAAATAGAGGTCTATGATAAGATCAACAGAAACAACTTAAGAATCATTGGAGTCCCAGAGACCCAGGAAGAAAATTTCCAGGAAGAATCAACGGTCAAGAACATCATTAAAGAGAAACTCCCAGAGCTAAAGAATATATGTGATCAAATCCTGCATGCTCGAAGAGTACCAACCAAAAGAGACCCAAGAAAAACCACCCCAAGACACATCCTAGTCACAATGACAAATCCCACAGATAGAGACAGAATTCTGAAAACAGCAAGATCAAAAGGGGAAATTACATTCAAGCAAGCATCCTTGAGATTTACAGCAGACCTGTCACCAGAAACACTAAATGCCAGAAAGCAGTGGTGGGATATTGTGACAAGACTGAATGAAATGAATACTTCACCTAGAATACTGTACCCAGCAAAACTCACTTTCCGGTTTGATGGAAGAATACATGGTTTCACAGACAAAAAACAGCTCAGAAACTTTACAGACTCAAAACCAGTCTTAAGAGAAAAACTGAAAGACCTAATCTAAGACAAGACTGACCAAAAGACACACCAAATTTCGATATAAAGATGGCATTAAATCCCAGGACAATTCTTTCTCTCAACGTCAATGGACTAAATGCACCAGTTAAGAGACACAGAGTGGCTGAATGGATCAAAAAACTCAATCCAACCTTCTGCTGCCTACAAGAAACGCACCTGAATAGTCAGAACAAACATAGACTCAAAATAAAAGGCTGGAGAAAAGTTATCCAAGCAAACAACACCCATAAAAAAGCTGGAGTGGCCATACTAATATCAGATAATGCAAACTTTATACTCAGGAAGGTTGTAAGGGACAAAGATGGATATTTTATATTAATCAAGGGGTATGTAGAGCAGGAAGAAATAACTCTCCTAAACATATATGCACCGAATGAGGGGCCAGAAAAATATTTAAAACAACTGTTGACAAATCTGAAAAACAATATCAATAACAACACAATAATTGTGGGGGACCTCAACACGGCTTTGTCAACACTGGATAGGTCAACCAGACTGAAACCCAACAAGAATATACTAGACCTGAGGAGAGAAATGGAAGAAAGAGGCCTAGTGGATATATATAGGACACTCCATCCCCAGAAACCTGGATACACATTCTTCTCCAATGTACATGGGACATTCTCCAGGATAGACTACATGCTGGCACATAAAACATACCTCCATAAGATCAAGAGGATAGAAATTTTGCAGACTACCTTCGCTGACCACAAGGCTCTGAAATTATTTGTGAATTCCAAAGGGACTCAGAAGAAAAACTTTAACACCTGGAAGTTAAACAGCCTCATACTCAATAACCAGTGGGTCCGAGATGAAATCAAGAAGGAAATCAAAAGGTTCCTGGAAACAAATGACAATAAAGACACAAACTATCAGAACTTATGGGACACAGCAAAAGCAGTAATGAGAGGAAAATTTATAGCTTTGCAAGCACACATCAGGAAGGAAGAAGGAGCTTACCTGAGTAGCTTAATGACACAGCTAATAGAACTAGAAAGTACTCAACAAAAGGACCCAAAAATAGGAAGACAGAAGGAAATAACAAAGCTGAGAGCAGAAATCAACGAAGTGGAAACCCAAAAAACAATCCGAAAGATCAACGAAAGCAGAAGTTGGTTCTTCAAAAAAATAAACAAGATTGATAGACCACTGGCAAACCTAACAAAGAAAGAGAGAGAGAGAAACTTGATAACTTGTATTAGGAATGAAAAAGGAGAGATCACTACTGATATGACAGAGATTCAAAGGGTAATCAGAAACTACTTTGAAAAACTCTATGCCACTAAAAATGAGAACCTGGAAGAAATGGATAAATTCTTGGACTCTTATAATCTTCCACGGTTAAAAGAAGAGGATGTAGCATATCTAAACACTCCCATCACCATTGATGAAATAAAAATGGTAATCAAATGTCTGCCGAAAAACAAAA